>NW_005872726.1:35720-44878 GCF_000147115.1 Myotis lucifugus | reverse complement strand
TTTTTAAAGGCCAGAGAGTTGAGACCCCTGGTCCCCTCTCCTCTCGCAGAGAGGGGTTGAGAGAAGGATTCCGGGGTGTTCTCCCCAGTGGCAGCTTCCAGGTTGCGACCCCGTAGAAGATCCTGTTCACCCGAGCACTCGAACACAGGGCCTTGGCTCTCGGTTTCACGGAGGAACTCCAGCTGCAGGCCAGGCTTTCTCCGCCACAACCTCCCCGGCCCCTCCCCGAAGAGACACGCCAAGCGGTGGCTACAGCTCTCGAGTCACTGAACACACTTCCCATCAGCCAAGTCCTGGGAGTGACAACAGCTGAGGGGAGGGGAGGGGGCCGGTCTCTTGTTCCTCAGGGTGGACCACCTGCCCCAAATTCCCATCTCCTCCTCCTCCCACTGAGCATCGGTTCCTCCGGCCCATGTGGGCTCCATCACACCCATCTTCCACCAGGTCTCTATGGGGGCAGGATGCCGGTGAGTCCGCGGGGCCTGTTACAGGTATGGGCTACGCAAACTGTCAGACAGAGGGATGTGCAACGCGCCGTGACTAGTTAGAGCCGCGCTGGCCTCAGGCCCCTGGCCCCTCCCTGCAGTGGGCTGATTAAGGACCCAGAAGAATATGGCCAAGGCCGAACCCCAGAATCTGTGAATGTGACTTTGTTTGAAAAGGTCTTTGCAGAGGTAACTAAATGAAGGGCCTCACGATAAGACCGTCCTGGGTTTAGAGGGCCCTGAGTCCCACGGCAGATGTCCTCGTAGGAGGCAGGCAGGAGGCGGAGCCTGCCGGAGACACGCAGAGGGAAGATGCCAGGTGAACACAGGCAGAGACTGGACAGAAGCGTCTGCAGCCAGGGTGCCAGGCTGCGCAGCGTGACAACCAGGAGAAAGCGGCCTGGAGTCCGCCCAGAGCCTCCGAGGGCACCCAGCCCGCCAGCATCTTGCGTTTGCACCTCTGCCACCTGCGGAAGACCGAATGTCTGTTGTCTGAAGCCCCACGTTTGTGGTCATTTGTCACAGGACAGGAAACTAGCGCACACTGTTTCAGCAGGGTGGGTGTCGGGGGACTGGCGCCCCACCGGCTCAGCTGTGGGCTGCCCCTGTCCTGGGAGTCAGGGACGCACTGGGATGCCCCCTCCTGCTGGAGGAAGCTCTCAGGAGCCCCGCTGCGCTGCCGGGGACTTTCAAAGCGTTCCCTTCCTGGCCCTAAAAACATAAACAAATCAAATGAAGTAAAAGTGACACTAATTAACCTTTGACATTGACCGCAGAGCCGTATGGAGGAAACTGAACCAGGTGGATTCCGGGGGCGTTGCTCAGGCCTTTTCTGCCCTGAGTGACGTCCACCCTCCCGAGGCCAGGGTGGGACCAGGTCTCCTCCGCAGAGGTTGTCCCCAGGTGACCGTGGGAGGCGGGCCCGCTGACCACCCTGAGGCCCCGGGAATGTGACCGGGTGGCAGGAGGAGCCTGGGCAGGGCAGAGGGGGCCTTTGCAGCAGCAGGACTGTCCTCTGGTGGGGAAGTAAGGTCACTCCACCAGGACCCAGGACTTGGAAGGTCCCGTCTTATCTACGACAGATGGGCAAGCCCACTGGGTCCTCCTGCCGTGCTGCAACGCACACGTCCGCGCGGCTGGAAACACGGGTGCTCCACAGCACCCGCACCGGGGAGGCTGTCCTGCTCTGAGCAAGCTCCTCTGGGGTCCTTTTCGTAGAAACAGCGTAACATCACTTACCAGCATCAGCATCACCACAGGTGGGAGCACTCCGTATACACGGGGCCGCCATGCGCTCTCTTTCTTTTGTGTTTATGTTGTTGTGTTGGTTCCACAATAAACATTGTGCTCAGGGAGCTTTTAACCAAAGAGCAGGGGAGAGTCCCCTCGCCTTCCAAGCCCTGGAGAGTGTCCTTAACTGAGTAAGAGAGAGGCTTCCAACTCCAAGAGACAGTGAGGACTCAGGAGGGACGCCAGCCCCGCCCCCTGCTTCCCATGCAAAGCGACATCGAGAAAATGGCATTTGACCAACGCTGGCGTCTCGGCCTTCTGCTGGTGACCTTTGTCCTTGAAGCTTTCAAACGCTGGAGTGGACCTTCCCTCACCTCAACTTAGGCAGGGGTGGGGGAGGGGGGAGGAGGTGACCCCCATCAGCTCGTCCCCAGCTCAGCCACGGCTTTAAACCAGAGGTGGTTGACGATCAGGATGGCCAGGGGCACGGAAAGCTAAGTAAAATTCTCCTAACAATGGAAAACATGAAGACTAGAGACTACCCCACACCTTTAGCCCAGTTCCTTGATATAATTTATATAAATTATCTTATAGAACAACGTCGACCTAAGCCTTGCTGTGCCGTGTTCTCTGAATCACGGTTTTCCCAGTTCCCAACGTCCGCAGACAAGGTGGCATCGCCATTGGCAAAAGGCCCAGAGCCCCCAGCCCTGCCCCTTCGAGGGTGTCCACACGGCCCTTCCGCGTCAGGACGGGAGGATCGACTCTCCACGTTGCTGCCGAGCATCCGTTGTATTTATTCATCCAACCCCCTGCCGGTCGTTGGGATTTCCCCCAGGACTTTCTAACCGTAACCCAGTGCTTCAGGAAGTATCTCTATAAATGGGTTGTTGTTGTTTTGTTTGTTTGTTTTTTGCATAGTGGTCGGCAAACGGCGGCTTGCGAGCCACATGCAGCTCTTTGGCCCCTTGAGTGTGGCTCTTCCACAAAATACCGACTTCTGCGCATGGGCCACGAAGTTTCAATCGCACTGTATGTGCGTGCCCACACGTGGTATTTTGTGGAAGAGCCACACTCAAGGGACCAAAGAGCCGCATGTGGCTTGCGAGCCGCAGTTTGCCAACCACTGGCATAGGAGAACGTTTCTGGAAGGTGTGTCCTTAGAAATAGAGTGGCTGGGCTGCAGGGAGACATTTAGATTCCCTTCCAGAAGTTTGCCCCTCTAACCTCCAGCCGTGGTCTGTGGGTCCCACAGTGGCCGCGACGGAGCCGGTTCCTTGTGGGACGGGGGAGCCATTCTTGTTTTGATTTGCCTTTCTCTGTTATCAGTGAAGGGAAGCAACTTCTCAAATGCTTCCTGGCCTCGGAGTTGGTGCTTGAGCAGCTGGGTCTTCCTTGAAAAAAATATTCCGCTTATCAAGTATATTGTTTCCTCCAGGAAGTGCTCATTATGCTCAAGAGAATACGTGGAAGCCCTCGCTTCCTAGACACACAGGAGCTTCTCACTCGCTGTGGAGAAAGTGATTATTCACTTTAGCATCAGCCAGCGGGAAAGCACCCGCAGTTCAATGCGAGGACTCCGCAAAGGAAACCCCTTCTCCCCGTTCCCAGGGCTTGGCCCATAGACTCCACAAAGGGGGAAAAGTCATCTCACAGCAAATACAAATTTCATACAAAGAAAAGGATCATCAGTTGTTTAGCTCAAGTAACGATTGAACCAAATTCAATGTTAAAATCTTGACAACGCCCGGCTGGCGTGGCTCAGCAGTTGGGCGTCTACCTATGAATCAGGAGCGCACAGTTCGATTCCTGGTCACGGCACCTACTGGGGTCGTGGGCTCGATCCCCAGTGTGGGGCGTGCAGGAGGCAGCTGGTCAATGATTCTCTCTCATCATTGATGTTTCTATCTCTCTCTCTCCCTCTCCCTTTCTCTCTGGGAATCAATGAAAATATATTTTTTTAGAAAAATCTTGACATAAGGAGGCAGTCCTGATGGGTTGACCCCATGTACATCCACACTAGCCTCCTCCAAGGGCCGGGTCCCTTCCTCTATCTCGGGGACTGGAAAGCTGAAAAGAAAACTTCCCAGACTTCTTTGCAGCTAGAGTTTCCGATGAGAACTTGGATCTGAGAAGTAGATGTTCTGGCCCAAGAAGGGGGAGGAGCCATGAGATGGGGTCCTCTTCCCCTGGATCCAGCTGCTGCTGGGACAAGCAAGGGCAAGAGAAGCTGTGTATTTTTCAGCAGCGTTCCGGCATGTGGGCCCCTCTCCATGGAGCAAGGGTGGCCCCCTGCCATCTGGTGGAGGTGTTCCAGAACATTTCTTGAGGTCCCACTTGAACCCACTCCTCCAACCCTTCCAATGACTCTGTACACCCTTGAGTCCTTTTCTGTTAAAATTAGCTGATGAAGTTTCTGTTTCCTCCAATTGAACCCGGACTGGTACAGCTTACAAATGCTTATCTTGACCGAGCTGTTCAAGATACAAAAGAAAAGTCTAGACGAAGGACAATGAATCATGCTTCCTATAACACTGTAATCAGATACCTCATCCCTGATTCAAGAAAACTGGAAAATACAAACAGCAGAAATAAATAACAATCAAATGCCATAGATATATGGCTTTATTTCAGAATTCTCGTTTTATTTTACCAATCTATATGTCTATCCTATGCCAGTCCCACTTGTTCTGATTACTGTAGCTTTGCAGTAAGCTTTGACATTGGGAAATGTCAGTCCTCCAGCTTTTTTTTATTTTCAAGGTTGCTTTGGCTACTCAGGGTCATTTGCAATCTTCTAAGTATTAGGACTAGCTTTTCTATTTCTGAACAGAAAGAAGTTGGAATTTTGATAGGGATTGCCCTGAATCTGTAGATCAATTTGAAAAGTGTTGCCATCTTAGCAATATTAAGTCTTCTGATACATGAACACGGGGTGTCTGCACATTTATTTAGAGCTTCTTTAATTTCCTTCAACAATGCTGTAGTTTTCAGAGTATGGTTTTTGCCCTTTACGTTTATTCCTAAGTATTTTAAATTTTGATACTATTGTAAATAGAATTGTTTTTAAATTTCATTATAAAATTGTTCATTGTTAGTGTCTATAAGTACAATAGGCTTCTGTGGATTAATTTTGTATCCTGCAATCTTGCTGAACTCATCCATTGGTTCGAATAGACTGTTTTCCTTAGGACTTTTTGTATACAATATCCTGTCATCGTGAACAAGCTGGATGCCTCTTATTTATTTATAGCAAGATTTATCAGGTTAAGTTTTCTTAAAATCTTTTTGGTTGAGTATTTTCATCATAAAAGCATTTGGACTTTGTCAAGCACTTCTTCTGTATCTATTGAGACGATCATGTGATTGTGTCTTTCACTTATGAATATGGTGTCTTACTGTGATGCTCATAAACGTTGATCCTGCCTGTGTGAGAAAACCAGAACCATATTCAAACACCAGGCCTCTAATCCCCGCAGGAGGAGGCTGTACACAATGGGGCCAGTGATTTTTTAAAAAAAATGATTATATTGATTTCAGAGAGAGAAAGAGAGAGAAAGAGAGAGAGAGAGAGAGAGAGAGAGAGAGAGAAGAACATTGATTGGGTGCCTCCTGCATGTCCCCTACTGGGGACTGAGCCCATAACCTGGGCATGTGCCCTGACAGGGAATCGAACCGTGACCTCCTGGTTCATGGGTCGACGCTCAACAACTGAGTCACACTGGCCATGCAGGGGCCAGTGATTATTACTGAGGACCTTCGATGCCACCCAGTTAGACCTCTTGAGCTCCAATGTAGTGGACTCCCTCTGATCCTTCCCGGTGGACACCCCCTCTTCTCTTGAAAACCTTTAGTGATGGGGACCTCACCCCCTAGGGTAGAGAGATGTGGCGGGCCCCAGAAGTGACCTTGAAGGGTTCCAAATAATCCTTTGACTAATAATTGTAGCTCCTTCTCAAAATATAGTCAAAGCTTTCTCATTTGCATGAGACAAAACACCAACTCGGACCACCTTAAGGGAGAAGACCTTTGTTAGAAAGTGATTGGGGTTGTCAAAAAATTGAAGGGAGATCCCTGGGGATCAGGACAGCTCAGAAATTCCAAGGATTGGAACTAGGAGACCAGACCCTGTTGGGACCTCACTCCACCTTCCTGCTTCTCTGGCATCCCTCATGGCAGACGACATGGCCACCCACAGCTTGGGGATAACTTCCTTGCCAGATCCAGTTAGAAAAATCCCAGGGAAGTACTCTGATTGGCCTGTCCTAGGTCATATGCCATCTCTGGACCAATGGCTGTGGTCAGGGGAATGGGCTGCTGTCAGTGGCCCTGCCTGGGTTCCAGGGCCCTTCACCATTGCCAAGGACAGAAGATTGGTGGAGTGGGAGGGGAGCCACTCCCAGAGGCAAAATCAAACATTAGCAGGATGTCAAGACAGGTCCTGGGCTGATCCCTGTATTACCTCATTGCCGATCTCTCTTAGGGGTTGGGCATTGAAGACGGATGTTTCAAGTACAGATATGTTACTGCGGGAAATCTGAGGGACTCTGTCACCTCCATTAAAACATCATCACAAGTTAATTATCAAAGGACTGAGCCATAACACAGGGACGCCTTGCAGGGCTGGAACCCAGTGCAGGGCATGTATTCATCTGCTGGGGCTGCCACAGCAAAGCCCTGGAGCCTGGGTGGCTTCACACCAGAAATGTACTTTCTCACCGTTCTCGAGGCTGAACGTTCAAGTTGAAGGTGTTTCGCTTCTTCTGAAGCCTCTCTCTCTGGCTATGTCCTCTCATGGTCTTTCCTCTGTGCCTACCTCGTCCTGATGTCTCTCTGTCCTAATCTCCTCTTTTCTTTAAAAATATATTTTATTGATTTTTACAGAGAGGAAGGGAGAGGGATAGAGAGTTAGAAACATCGATGAGAGAGAAACATCGATCAGCTGCCTCCTGCACACCCCCTACTGGGGATGTGCCCGCAACCAAGGTACATGCCCTTGACTGGAATCGAACCTGGGACCCTTCAGTCTGCAGGCCGACGCGCTATCCACTGAGCCAAACCAGCCAGGGCTAATCTCTTTTGATAAGACACTCGTCCAGCTGGAGTAGGGCCCACACTTAATGGCCTTGTTGTGGCTTAATCACCTCTTCAAAGGCCTTATCTCCAAATACAGTCAATTCTCAAGTGCTGGGGGTTAGGCCTTCAACACATGAATTGGAGGGGACACAGCTCCATCCAGAAGATGAAGCTGGGAGAGGATGCGTGGCAGGCAATGGGGTAAGGAAACCTTTGGAGCAGCGGTCGCCAGCCGGGGGTCCGCGGACCACCGGTGGCCCGTGAGGTTCGGAAGGTTGGCGACCGCTGGGGTGTGGGATTGCCGCTCCTATGGAGCCAGGAAGAGAAAGCTGCCTGGAGTTCAGGTAAAGAGCCAAGTATCTCAGGGCAACTGAGGCGCCATCTGCAGCTGGAGGGGCTGCTGATGCCAATCAAATAGATCTCCTGGCCCAGCCCCTCATTTTACAGATGAGAAAAGGGGGTGCAGAGAAAAGACATGCCCGAGGCCACACAAACAGCCTGGACAGAGATCAGAGTGAACGGGGCAGAGACAACCAGCTGTGACCGATTCCACACTGCGGGGAGCGTGTGCCCAGGGGGGCTCCCAGGCCCGGCTCCCAGGCCCGCCTCTGCGTGTCTGTGTGCCCGTGCGGGTCCGTCCCAGCAGGAGACGATGGCTCACGCATCCTGAGCACGTGTACAGGTAATAACAAGGCGGTTTACGAGGCTGGGTGCAGGGTGTGGGGAAAACAAGGGAGGGTGCGGTTTCCCGGGCCAGCAACGCTGGGAGCTGCCGCCCTGTGCCTGATGGACAAGGACAAGGGGAGGAGCAGGGACACAGCTGGGAGGGAGCGACTGTAGCGAGGGCGGTGACAGAAACCGGCCCTGCCGTTCAGGAACATAGCCAACCATGGCAGCGGCAGGGCAGGACGGGGCTGGGGTGCTCGGCCACGCTCTCCTCCTGGACAACGCCTTCCCCCCAGAAGCACAGGACGAGGGAGCCCGCTGGTGCACCCCACGCAGGGCCGCCTCCTGGCCAGGGAGTGGGGTGTGAATAAGGACCGCAGATCTTTCCAAAGGAGCTCGGAGCACAGCTGGGATTCCAGCTGCCTGAGTCTGGCCATGAAATGTGGGCAGAAATGATGGCTGCCTGCCCCCCAGTCTGGCCCATGTAACCCCCCTTCCCAATCCCCTCCGTTGTCTCTGCCCCACCTGTGGCTGGAGGTCAACCCCCACACGGGAACCGCATGAAGGGCCGAGCAGTGCCCCCACCAGCCTGGGTCCCCGAGCGACTTCATGGAGGGGGCCCGCCCCGCCCACCAGCAAGCCTGGCAGGGCTGGGAAACCGTCTGTCCCGGGAAGCGGAGGTGCTGTCTGCAGGGACGGCGTGGCCATGCGGTGGTCACCTCCCCTGCAGCAGGCGCAGGGTCAGCGACCGGCTTCCTCAGAAGGAGCTCGGTTTCCACCCGGGCATGTCTCCCTCATGCCAAGGCGGCTATGTTATCAGAAAGGCACTTTCTGGCCCAAGATAAAGGTGTGGTTGCGCCACAAGCTTTTGTTACATTATTTCTTTGGGACCTTCTGCTGTGAGCTCTAACTCAGACCTCCT
The DNA here is from genome assembly GCF_000147115.1 of Myotis lucifugus. Taxonomy (NCBI): domain Eukaryota; kingdom Metazoa; phylum Chordata; class Mammalia; order Chiroptera; family Vespertilionidae; genus Myotis; species Myotis lucifugus. Next base: position 36,499 of record NW_005872726.1, on the reverse strand, counting down.
CCCTTTACTGATTGGTTTATTTTTGGTGGCTAAGCAAGACCCAAGTTGGTGAATTATTTATTCACTGTTAAGCCAGGAGAACATAACTTTTTTCTTTTCTGCAAATCACTAGAGCTTTGTGGGAGGGTCTCAGAGCTGGGAGGGGGTCCGGCTGGGAGCCGGGTGCCGGCCCTCGGCTCCCCTGGCACCTCTGATCTTCAGTGTCCCATCCCTACGACGGATCAGCTCGCCATGCCCAGGAGGCTGGTGGGGGAAAGTGCCTTAGCAGGGGCTTCAGGATCTCTGGGGATTCGCACACCATGTCCAGCCCCACCCCCAGGCACCTGCTCCCTGAGAATCTGATGTGCACCTCACCCCACAGGGTGAGAGCCTGAGCAGGTCACCGGCTGGAGAGTGCGATCATAGGACCAAGGGGAATCCCTCGCTGACCAGACTGCTGGGATTTCTAGAGTCACACGTAGAATTCTGGGGCTTTCCAGCTGGAGCACTTTCAACAACACCCGGCGCGCCCTGTGTTGGGGTGTTGAGGTCTTTTCAACTATGATCTCCTTGGTCTTAGCTTGTGGCTCCTCCACAGGCAACGGACAGGTGTAGAGAGGGGTGGCTCCTGGCCAAATTGGCCTCCCTCCAGCCTCCCGCCTGCATTATTCATGCCCATTACGCTCGCACTTGATCGCACATAACAACAGTGCTATCTCAGGCAGGCGCCACAGCCTCAGAGAAGGGGGCAGGCGGGCGGCAGCGGGGACTGAAGCAGGTGGGGTGACTTGCTCCTGCTT
>NW_005872726.1:22023-35315 GCF_000147115.1 Myotis lucifugus | reverse complement strand
GAAATGATAAAACTAAAAAAAAAAAAAAGACTGTACCCTTTCTATGTAATGACTAGAGGCCCGGTGCACAAAAATTTGTGCACTCGGGGGAAGGGAGGGGGTCCCCCAGCCCGGCCTGTGCCCTCTCGCAGTCTGGGACCCCTCAGGAGATAACGACCTGCTGGCTTAGGCCTGCTTCCGGGTGGCAGAGGGCAGGCCCAATCCCTAGGTGCAGCCCCTGGTCAGGCTCAGAGCAGGGCCGATTGGGGAGTTGGGGCGCCGCCCCGTCATGCACAGAGCAGGGCGGATCGGGAGGTTGGGATGCCACCCTCAGTCACCCGCAGGGTAGGGCCGATTGGGGGGTTGGGGCACCGCCCCCTGTCACACTCAAGGCAGGGTCGATGGGGAGGTTGCGGTGCCACCCCCTGTCATGCACAGAGCAGGGCCGATCAGGGGGTTGGGGCGCTGTCCCCTGTCATGCACAGAGCAGGGCCGATCAGGGGGTTGAGGAGCTCCCCCCTGTCACTCACAGAGTAGGGCCAATAGGGGAGTTAGGGCACTGCCCCCTGTCACACACAGAGCAGGGCGGATCAGGGGGTTGGGGAGCTGCACCCTGTCACACTCAGGGCAGGGCCAATGGGGAGGTTATGGCTCTACCCTGTCACACACAGAGCAAGGCCCGTGGAGGGGGGTTGGGGCGCCACCCTCTATCACCCACAGAGCAGGGCCGATCAGGGGGTTGGTGCGCCGCCACTGTCACACTCAGGGCAGGGCCGATGGAGAGGTTATGGCTCTACCCTGTCACACACAGAGCCGCAGGGCGATCAGGGGGTTGGGGAGCTCCCCCCTGTCACACACAGAGCCACAGGGCGATCAGGGGATTGGGGAGCTCCCCCCTATCAGGCACAGAGCAGGGCTGATCAGGGGGTTGGGGCACCTTCCCCTGTCACAAACAGAGCAGGGCGGATAGGGAGGTTGTGGCCCCGCCCCCTGTCACTCACAGAGCCGCAGGGCGATCAGGGGGTTTGGGCACTGCCCCCTGTCACACACAGAGCCGCAGGGCGATCAGGGAGTTTGGGCGCTGCCCCCTGTCACGCTGATCCCGGTGCCGGGAGCCTCGCTGCTCCGCTGATCCCGGTGCCGGGAGGCATATTACCCTTTTACTATATAGGATAGAGGCCTGGTGCACGGATGGGGGCTGGCTGGTTTGCCCTGAAGGGTGTCCTGGATCAGGGTGGGGGTCCCCACTGGGGTGCCTGGCCAGGCTGGCTGAGGGTCTGAGGGCTGTTTTCCGGCTGGCAGGTGACTAAAAGCTCCCAACCGCTCCTTGTTTTTTTTCTTTTTTTCTTTTTTATTCTGGGCCAGCTTTAGCTCTGAGGCCTTGCTGCTGAAAACATCGATACAATGTTGCGGTCCGGGGCTGACTGAAAGCCGGTTTCTGGGGTTTTGTTTAGCTTCTTATTTGCAACATAGTAATAGTTGCTTAGAATTGCAGCTGAGAGGCCGGCAAGTTAGGCGGGGAACGTTGGAGTCCGCAGTCACTGGAGGAAGCAAGTCTCCCTGCTCGCTTCAGTGCATGGCTGCCGGCCGCCATCTTGGCTGACAGTTAATTTGCATAAGGATACGCTGATTAGCCAATGGGAAGGGTAGCGGTCGTACGCCAATTACCATGTTTCTCTTTTATTAGTGTAGATGATTGTATTGTTTTCCATTGGAACAACGGTAGACCTACTTTTGCCCCCGCCCTGTAGTAGATGCTAAATAAATATTTGTTAGATAAACGCACACGTTGTTGCACTTGAAGGTTCTCAGCAACTTAATGTGGCCCAGGGGGCAGAGGGCGCTGCTCCTTATTTCCCAGATGTGCAGACCGAGGCCCAGGAGCCCGGCTTCGCTAAGTCACCAGGGAGCCGAGGGAGCCCCAGGCCTGAGCCCTAACCAGGGGCTGCGTGTGGGACAGGCTCGGAGAGGCTCTTCACACCCTTGGCCTGGGCCCCAGACCTGTGCAAAGTCTCCTGGAACATGCAGATTCCAACCACAAGGAGGCCTCTCCTCACACCTGTCAGAATGGCCACCATCAGTAAATCCATAAACAAGTGCTGGCGAGGGTGTGGAGCACAGGGAGCCCTCGTGCACTGCTGGTGGGAACGCAGACTGGCGCAGCCACTGTGGAGAACAGCATGGAGCTCCCTCCAAAATCTAAAAATGATTTAGAATCAAAAGATTCAAAGGAATGTATGCACCCTGGCAGGGTAGCTCAGTTGGTAAGAGCATTGTCCCAAAACGCCAAGGTTTGGGGTCCAATCCCCAGGCAGGACACATACAAATATCAACCAATGAATGCATGAATAAGTGGAACAACATATCTATGTTTCTCTCTCTCCCTCCCTCTCTCTCTCTCTCTCTTTCTCTCTCTTTAAAAAAATCAAGAATATATTGGATACATTGGAGAGTTATTTCCAATGCCAAGATCTGGAGGCAGCCCAAGTGCCCATCAGTAGATGAGTGGATAAAACAGCTGTGGTGCATTACACAGTGGGATACTACTCATGTATAAATGTGATGGAAGGAGATTTGACTTGGGGTGGTGAACACACAATACGACATACAGACGATGTATTATAGAATTGCACACCTGAAACCTATATAATTTTATTAACCATGTCACCCCAATAAAGTCAATAAAAAATAAGTACAAGGTCTCGTTGGGGCTTCTGCTCAGAAAGTAGATAAGCTACTCAGAGATACAGTGAAAAGAAAAGGAGATAGTTATTCCCAGCAGAGGGACTTGGAAGACAGACATTTCAGAAACCATTGGCCTGTGGGTGGGAGAGGAAGGGTGACATCAGGTGGCTTTCTGGTGCCTTCAGTTCCACCCTTACTCACGCTATTTACCTGCCCCCCCCCCCGAGGTGGTGAGGTCCCTGTCGCTGGAGGTGTTCAAGCCATGACTGGATGAGTTGGAGAGTGTACTCACATCCTAGGAGAGGCAGGCATGCTCCGTCACAGAGCAGGGACTGTGGGCAGACAGCAGTCCCAACGCCAAACACAAGAGGCTTTGCGCCACCTGGTGGACATGGTTTTAAACGGCAGAACCTTCCATGGGAGGAAGCACCTGTGTCCTCAGAAACCTGGGCTGTGAAGCCAGAGCAGAGCCCCTAACGTGTCAGGAGGAGCCGCGGTTTGTGAGAGCTCAGCCGGGCCCTGCACTGGGCAGGCGTCAGAGAGGCTACACTGGGAGGGTTTATTAACGGGACGCGGGTTGCTGAGCTGTGCCTTGGGATCGGAAGGGACACATCCTTCCCTAACTTCATTCCGGATTGCTGGACGACACGCTGGGACGCTGCCTGGAGGGGGGCAGAAGGCTCGTTTGCTCCTCCTGCTTGACTCTGTACCGGGGAGTGACCCTGAGCTGTCTTTGCCCAGAAGTAAAGTTCCCCACGTGTTCCGTTCTGCAGGAGCCTCCAGGGAACCACACCCGCAACCCCCATAACAACCCCCCAAAACCCCATGGACATCAGATTCTGAAAGGTTTTGTCTACCACGGTGCATGCTTTCATTACACTGGCTATACTGTCATCTGTGTTTATTATCTTATTGTGTCATTTGCTGTCTTCGAAGGCCTTTGCACCTGCCAACAGAGCACAATGAGCTTCGGGGGTGAGCGTTTCCTCACACAGTTCACTTCATTTGAGCAAAAACAATGGCACCAAGAGCCTAGCGGGCCTGAGGCACAGCTGAGGTGAGGGTGCTGCCGGCTCCCGCACACTGACCGGGCCTGAAGGCACCCTGCCCTGCCTGCCTGAGCCCGGCCAGGCCAGCTGCTGCTCCCACCAGTCCTCCTTCTGGTCTCATGTCTTTCTGAGGAAAGGGCCTGATTGCAATTACCCCACGCCTAGACCTGGGTGTCAGGGCAGCCAGGCTCCGGGGAAGGCGCAGGGAAGCCCACAGCACAGGCCTGGGCCGGCTCTCCAACACACCTGCTGGGCGCCCCACTGCTCCCCAGGTTTCCCCCGAAAGCAGCTGCCCCGTGACATGACGTGGGGACGTGCAGGTGGGGCTGCTGGTCTCCTGCTGCTGCTCCTCACGGGTCCCTCTCCCTAAAGGCTCCTCCTCTCCTGCGGGAGGTCTCAGCCCTGACGTGGGGAGCCAGGCCCACAAGCATGAACCTCAGGAGCCCTTCACCCCTCAGGGACCGGCCTCCACCATTGGCCTCTCCTGGTCCCCACACCTGCACTTCCTTGGCCCCTCGTGATGGGGAGACCCACCGCCCGCCGCACCCCCACACCTCACCCCTCCCAAGGGAAGGGGGAGGGCAGAGCAGCCTGGACGCTCCTCCTTAGGGACGCTTTCCCTGACACCTGCCAAGCCGAATCCAAATGCACCGTGCCACTTTGTCACCAGGACCGGGGCGCCTCTCTGCCTCTCCCAGGGCCTCCTCTCTGCATCAGGGCCTGCTCTCCTCTGTATGTCCCCCTCCCCATGAGCCGGTAACTTAAAAGGATTTTGGAATTTAAAAAAAATTAAGATTATGATTAAAACAAGAGGCCCAGTGCACGGAATTTCATGCACTTGGGGGGGGGGTCCCTCAGCCCAGTCTGCACCCTCTCACAGTCCAGGACCCCTTGGGGATGTCCACCTAAGCCAGCAGTTGACATCCCTCTCGCAGTCTGGGACCCCTCGCTCCTTACCCCCTGCCTGCAGCGGAGACCGGGGAGGCTCCTGCCACCACCACTGCACTCGCCAGCCGTGAGCCTGGCTTCTGGCTGAGTGGCGCTACCACTATGGGAGCGCACTGACCACCAGGGGGCAGCTCCTGAGTTGAGCATCTGCCCTCTGGTGGTCAGTGCACACCATAGTGACTGGTTGACCAGTCTTTTGGTTATTTGGTCTTTCGGTCCCTTAGGCTTTTATATAGAGAGAGATTGATATGTTTAAAATACGCACAGACTTCAGGACAACCCACTTGAAACTCCTCACCCTAGCCGGGGGCGGTCCCAGTGGCCGCGGAGCCAGGGGTCCCAGGAGTGGCCAGGCCCCACCCAGCCAGCACCTCTTCATCTGCCTCATTCACGGGGTGCTCTGCAGGCCCCAGCCCTCGCCCTGAAACATACGTGTTTTCCGTGCGCCTCTGAAAGCGCCGAGAGAGCACTTGGGTAGGAAACACGTGGGGAGCGGCCAGGGGAAGGAGTCGCGAAGGCTGGCACCACTGGCATCCGGCACGAGGACAGGGGGTGGTCACAGCATCGGCCAGGCTTCCTGCTCGGAGCCCCCGACCTGGCAGGCCCCGGGTGGGAGGAAGTGCTACTCATGGTACCTCCTAACCTTCCAGTGTCCTGTGTCAGTCGTACCCCAATAAAGCTGGGGCGGGCGGGGGTGGGGGGGGAGGATCTGAGGGAAAAAGACTTGCTCTGTGTTGTGCTCAGAGACACAGAGAACAGACTGACGGTGGCCAGAGGGGAGAGGGCTTGGGGGGCTGTGTGAACAAGGTGAGGGGATGAAGAAGCACAGGTTGGTAGTCACAGAACAGCCCCGGGATGTGAAGTGCAGCACGGGGAATACAGTACCGATAATACTGTAATAACAGGCCTGGTGCCCGCTGGGCACTGGGAATGCTTTGCAGAGTGTACGACTGTCGACCACAATGCTGAACACCTGAAACTAGTACAAAATAATTCTGAGTGTCAACTGTAATTGAGAAATAAAATTTTAAAAATAATAATAATAAAGAATCTGTGTCAAGGAGAAGTGCAAGGGTTAATGCTGTAAATGGTTTCACTGGATGGAGACAGTGACTTGTATAATTTATTTCACTAACTTCTTACCATACCACTTTTTTCATAAACTCTTTATTTACTGCTGACATTCATGTAACCTGGCCCCCAAAAAAGGACACGACTGTCTACCTTATCAAACCATGAGGATGTACTTCCTGCTTGTTAAGATTACGTGTGAAGAAGTCCCCTTTCACAGGTGTTGTTTTCAGTGACCCACGGCCTTTCAGGAATTTAATTTGTAAACAATGGGGGTAAACCCAGAGCCTCACCTGATGCCAGGTACACAGCAGGTGCTCAATTCATGCCCCTGGAAGGAAGGGCTGGAGAACCCCTTTGCTCCTGCACCCAGGTGTCCCTCCCTGAGCACAGCCTATGTGCCAGGGGAGATGGGGAGAGGGTGGAGCTGAGCGCAGGGCCAAGCGGAGAGCCCAGGGATCCGGGGCCTGGGGTGGTGAGCGCTGCCCAAGCCCAGGGCCCACTCCTGGCCCCGGAGTCCCAGTGTGGGGTGAGAGTCATCGCCCTGGGGGAAGACACAGCCGCCAGGATACGCAGGTGTTTTCAACCACTGACACACCAGCAGGCCAATGCCAGCACCCTAACTCCATTCTCTTGTCTAAACCTCTGCATCTTGGGCCCATGAAAAAGATGTGAGACCAGAAGAAATGAGGCAACATGAGGAGCAGCAGGCGGAGCTGTGCTCTGTGCCTTGGGCAAGTCACCCCGTCTCTGGCCTCAGCTGTGTGATCTCTAAAGGGAGCGGCTGGGGGAACCCCTCCCGCCCCAGGTATGCAGTTCTGGTTGGGGATGAGAAAGGCTACGGGGCCTGAGAGCATCCCGGGCCGGAGTCAGGAGACAGCACAGTCCCAGGCAGATGGGAGGGGCAGGACGCCCTGCCTGGCCCTTTGGGGGGTGGAACTGTCAGAGCCCCTGACGGACTCAGCGGGAGTTTCCCTGCTCGTGAGGGTCCCAGCTTTGAGTCCCAAAGTCCAAGAAGCCTGAGGACTTCCTCCCGCGGTGACTCGGGTTCCGCAGACGGGCTTTCTGACCTGCTGGAGGCAAGCGGCTCGGGGGTTTCCTCCTCCCCAGGAAGAAGGTGCAGATCCACGTTCTGTTTTTGATGAAGTGAAAACGCTCCCTTCGCTTCCCGGTGCAGGGGCGAGGCTCCGACCCCCAGGAGCCCAGCGGGACTGGGGGCTGCAGAGAGGAAAGCTGGCCCAGCAGCTCAGAGGCCTGTGCTGAGAGCAGCTCTCGGTTGGCAGGGCTGACGGTGACCGGTGACCGGAGTAAGCGCTGCGGAGCAGGCACCCGCTGGGCACTCACGGGTATGGTCTTACGGAGCTTCCCGCTATCCCGAGGTCAGCCAGGGCAGCGCCCCACCTTGCAGACGAGAAACCTGCGGTCCCCGAGGGGGAACAGCTTGCCCAAAGCCACCAGGCAGGTACGGGCCCAGGCGCACAGGGGCCCAGGCGCGGACAGGAGGCGGTTTCCACTGGGCCACAGTCACCGTCACCAAAGACTCAACACTGCGGACAGGGGTTGTCGCGGAGACGCAGGCAGAGAGGCAGGGCCAAGCCTCATGCCCCAGACCCTCGCAGCCACTGACGGAAACAGCAGCACTGGGCTCGGGGGACACCCCGCCCTGCAGGTCTGCCTGTGCCCAGACCTCTGAACTTCACGGTGGCGTGGGAACTGAACGAGAGGAGATGTAGGCAGGACCCTGAGCGCAAGGCCTGCACAGGGAGCACTTAAACGCCAGGTACCATCGTTGTCGTTATCCCAAAGGTTGACCGAGCAACCATCATTTTGTCCGTTCATAGAGGAGCCCCGTGGGCAGCTTTGACGGGCATGTGCCCTTGATGGGCGAGCTGAGGCTGGCGGCCGCTCCCTTCTGTGACCTGGAGGCGTGGGGCTGGATGCCCTCAGCGCCCGGCCACCCTCCCTCGCTGGGCAGGTGGCCAGGGACAAGGCCGGGAGAGCTCATGCCTGTGGCCCCGCCTGGCCCACGATGTCCTGGGCGAGCCTCCCAGTCCTCACAGCTCAGGTCCTCCGGCGGCTCTGAGGTCCCGAAGTGCACCGGCCGGGCATCCCTGCTGCCCGGGGTGGAGGGCGGAGGCGTGCAGCTCGCCGCCCTCACGAGAGACTCGCTCTCTGTCCCATCTGCCCAGGGCCTGGGTCGTGCCCTCACGGAGAGAGCGCCAGCACGTTCGCCTTGAAGCCGGCCTGGCCCTGCTCCTGGCGCTGCAGCTGCTGCGGGCGGCTGCCCTGGTCCGGGGCCGTCTTCCCGGGCAGCTTCAGGAACCTGGAGTCGGGCCCCAGCACAGTCAGCCGCTGCCCAGCCACTGCCCAGCTGCGGGGCTTCCTGCCCACCCGGCGCCGCCCGCCTCCCGCCTCCCTGGGCCCCTCGGCCCAGGCTGCTCACCTGAACAGGAGCTTCTGGCCGGGCTCCTTCCTGATGATGTTCAGCTTATAGTAGTGGCGCAGGGCACGCGACATCTTCTCGTAGGTCATGTTCACGCGGTTCTGGGAGCAAAGCAGCCACATCACCCTCACTCCCCACCTGCCCCTCCCAGGCCTCGGTTCCCATGGTTCCCACGCCTGGAAGGGAGCAGCCAGGGTTCTGAGAGATTTCTCTTGAGTTTGGAAGGAGGAAGGCAGGGGCAGGTGGGGGAGACACCTTGGGGCGGTTCTCTCATCTGCCTGGCTGAGAACCGGTGGGCAGGAGCGGGTCACGTGTAGCTCTTAAAAAGCTAATGTCACAGGCAGTAACAAATAAACATACATGCAGTTGGCGATGTCATCATAGAGATAGCCTGGCAAGGGGCCGAGTGACTTCGGCCAGGGGACGGTCTCCCCTCTCCGCAGGGCGGGCGGTGCAGAGCAGGCCAAAGTGGCCGGACTGGTGTTACCTCTCTGAACCCGTGTGCCGGCTCTGAGGCGAGGACGAGAACATCCGTCTCACAGGTGTGGGGTAAGGATGAACTTGCTAATCCGTGAGGATACGTAGCACGGTGCCTGCCACGTAGTCTGTGCTCATTAAATGAACTTACTACTCTCTGAGCCTCAGTTTCTCCCCTGTACTGTGCAGGGGTTGGACCAAAGAGCACATCCAAACTTTAGTCATTTGCATCCTTCCAGCCACCAGCCGTCCTGAGAGGCCACAAAACAGAGAGGAGTGCAGGGCTGCAGTCTGCGTTCAAGTCCCTGCCCTGCCACCTCCTGGCTGCAGACTCCTGGACAAGTTGGTAAACCAATCTGTACCTCAGTTTCCCCGTCTGATACCTACCTGCCCTCACGAGGCTGTTGTGAGGAGTAAATAAATGAGTTAGTAAAGTATAACCCTCGGAGCAGTGCCTGCCAATCAAATGCTATACCCTTTTAAGGAATGCTACGGATTGCCAATTATTGTTATTATTAATAGTTTTCTTTAAAAGACTCATTTTTGACTTAAGTGAATTAATTTATAGACAAGGACACTTGCTTTGTATCACCACTGTAAATCATGAGACTGACATGATAGATTTCTTAATCCTGATTCTTACTAAAAAAAGTCCTTAGTTCCTAGAATCCCCTGCAGACACCCATTTAGGTGTGGGCACTCCTCACGCTGGGAATGCTGGTCTCAGCCCTTCCCGGGCCTTCCCAGCCCCAACGGCAGACGCCCCTGCAGGCCCGAGACCTGGCTCCTGCCCCAGCTTTCCCCGGGGAACCCGGTTCCCATCTGGCTCACCCACCCCACGGCATCCGACGGGCAACTCATGTAAACGTGCTCTGAAAGGTCCCCGTGCTGAGCAAAGGTGGGAGCAAGCGGTGAGAAGGCAAGATCCCAAGTTCCAGGGCCAGTCCCCTCCTGAGGAAGCCGCTGTCTGACCTTCAGGACCTCCCAAAGTAGAAGGACCCCAACGCTTCCTGGAGCTGCTGCCGAGCCCCCAGGTAAGGACGGAGCCCCAGTGCTGAAGGTGCACTCTGACCCCTGCCCCGTCCGCTTCTGGGTAAGTTGAGGCCTCCCGCCCGCTGGCTGGGGCTCACCTTGTGGTTCCCCCAGAGCCTGGCGAGCCCGTTGGGATCCACGACTCGGAAGATCCTGGCGTTCTCGTCTTCCCACCTGATGACGGACTGGTACCTGGTGTCGGAGAGCAGCTGGTACACGTAGTCCCACAGCAGCCGGCAGTCTGCAATGGAGCACAGGGTGCAGGCGGCTTTCCTGGCGCTGTGAGGCCCGGCATGAGGAAGGCGCTCGGGGCCCGCGAGGCTGGGCCCAGCGTGCAGCAGGATGGAGACGACGGCGGTATTAGCAGAACTGGGGGGCCATTACTCGTTGTCTCATTCAATCTCCCTAACTCTAGGGGGTGTTGCCTTCATCCCCAGGAAGAGATGAGGCAGTGGGCTGAGAGAGGCAGGCAGACTCTCACCCAGCTCTGCAGACGCCAAAGCCAGGGCCCTTCCCTGGGGCAGGCGGCTTCCAGGTCCCTGTCTGCCCCTGGCCCAGTCACTCGGCCCCTGGACTCTGTTAAATCAGGTGCTAACATCCACCCTCACCCTAAGGGAGATTCAGGACACCCACGTGCCATTGCGGAGGGCAAGCAGCAGAGGGAGCCCGGGAGCACCCGCAGCTCCAGTCCCACTACCTGGGCCTCCAAGCCAGTTTCCTCACAGGGCCTGATGGGAGCATGAAAGAACACAACAGATAAAACCAAACAAAACCTTAGTGCCAAACCAGTTTGGCTCAGTGGATAGAGCGTCAGCCTGCAGACTGAAGGGTCCCAGGTTCAATTCCGGTCAAGGGCATGTACCTTGGCCTGGCCTGTGCCCTCTCGCAATCCGGGATCCTTTGGGGGATGTCAGAGAGCCTGTTTTGGCCCAATCCCACAGGCCAGGCCGAGGGACCCCAGGCCTCTAGTATATATCTTTTTCTAAATAAAATAATTGTGTTTCAGTGATTCCCAGTCATTTCCAACCCAGAAGCCATGCTTCTTCCGCCTCAATGGTGTCTTAGAATAAGTATAGTGGCCCCACTATGGCTAGAAAACACCCTTTGGTGCTTATCTGTCAGTCTGTCTGCCTGTCTATTAGCCAATCCTTTAACAAGTGTAAAATGGAAGCGATCACCTGCAGGCTCAGGCTCTGGAGCCAGACCGCCTGCTCCACATCCCAGCTCTGCCACTTACTGCTGTGCGAACATGGGAAAGTCACTCGGCCTTTCTGGGCCTCATTTCCCTTGTCTGTGACTGTCGCTAATAATAATACCAACCTCAAGGGCTGTTGTGGGATTAAATAAAGAGCCATGCCTGGCACATAGTAAGTGCTCAACTATTTAAAAGTAAATAAGGGTTTTTTAAAATATATTTGTATTGTTGATAGTATTACAGATATCTCCCAATTTCTGCCCTTTACCCCCCTCCTCCCAGCCCCTACCCACCCCACCCCCCGATCTTCACCCCCCTATTGGCCGTGTCCATGGGCTATGCATATAAGTATATAAGTTCTTTGGCTTATCTTTTCTCATGCCCCCTAAAAGTAAATAAGGTTTTTAATGCGAACCTGACCAACTGCCTGACTGTGACTGGCTTAACTGTCTCTGCTCTGGAGATGGGGTGGGCTTGGCAATCCCGGGCGGCACCGCTCGCTGTGGCCAGATTGTGGCCAGCACACAGGACAGTCCCCCACATCCCTACCGCCCAGCACAGACAGACCCTCTCATCCCACAGAGCAAAGCCAGGGCGCCTTTCTAACGCCCATCCTCACAGACCCTCTCATCCCCCAGAACACAGCCCCCTACCCACCTGCGATCCTGCCATCAATCCTGCCGTCGACGGGGGCCTGCGGCCTTGTGGGGAAGGAGCAGACTCCCTCTGCCCTACAGCTGAGCTCCCCACGGAGAGGGAAGCTGAGGGCCTCCTCCCTGCCGGGGGGCCACCTGGCCAGGCCAGGGGCATCCAGGTGGCTCCAGGAGTTGGTAAGCTCCAGGTCGGGTGGCTGCTGCAGGAGGCCTCCCTGGGCCACCCGAGAGGGCCTGGTCCCCTCTGCAAGCAAATGAGCATCGGTGATGCTATGGGACAGAGCCTCCCAGCCCAGGCCTCCTTCACGGCATGCCCGGGACCCCGAGGGGCAGCACTGTGGGTGGTCTCCCTGCATCTAGCCCCGGTGCCAGATGGCGTGCGTGAGGGCCAGACAGCCCCGCTGCTAACCCAGCTCTAGACACGTGACTCCTCTCTCAGACCTGTTCCCGCACCGGCAATATTGTTCACAAAGCCAAGCGGCGGCGAGCCAGGCCCAGAGCCCAGGTGCCCTGCGCCTCAGTCCAGTGTCTTCTCCACCCACCCCATCAACGTTGATTGAGAGCCTTCTAGGAGCCAGCATTGTTCTAGAATCTTGGGGGCACATCACTGAACCTCAAGAAGCCCCTGCCTCGTGAGCTTACATTCTAGTTGGGGGTGAAAGGAGATAGATGATTAAAATAAAAAAGGAAATAGAAACAGTAGGTAATATGGGGGTGTGTGAAAATAAAGCACCAGGAGGCAGGTGGGGAACCCCGGGCAGGTGCAGGTGCAGGTGCTGGTCAGGCCTCACTGACACGCTGACACTTGAGCAGACACTGAGGAGGCAGAGTGGGCTCTGCTGGCACCTAGAGAAGGGAATGCCAGGCAGAGGGAACGAGTGCGAAGGCCCTGAGGCAGTGTGGCTGGAGCAGCGTGAGCGAGGAGGAAAGGGGCGGCCGAGGGTCAGAGGTCAACGTAAGGCAGCGGTTCTCAACCTGTGGGTCGCGACCCCTTTGGCGGTCGAACGACCCTTTCACAGGGGTCGCCTAAGACCATCCTGCGTATCAGATATTTACATGACGATTCATAACAGTAGCAACATTACAGTTATGAAGTAGCAACGAAAATAATTTTATGGTTGGGTCACAGCATGAGGAACTGTATTTAAAGGGCCAGAAGGTTGAGAACCACTGGTAAGGACTGTAGCCTTGACTCCAAGTGAGGTGGGAGCCGTTGGAAGGTTCTGAGCAGAGAAGTCACATGACCTAAGTAACGATTCTCTCCGGGCTGCTCTGTTGAGAACAGATCGTAGGACGTCAAGCGTAGGAGCAAGGAGACCAGTGAGGAGGTTCAAAGGTTGGGAGAGAAAGAAATCAGTCAAAGAAGACATACCACATTCTGGTCCAGAGCAGTGGGAAAGGAGGCAGGAAGAACTTGGGGGAGGCAGGGAGCGGGTGTTTGCTTTAGGAGCTGAGCTGCTGTTGGAGTGGACTTCCCGGTGGGGGTGGGGCAGGCAGTGAGGGTGCTCACATCTGGAGTTCAGAGAGGTCCGGGTGTACATGGAGTCATGGGCACTAGATGTTCTTCGCACCCGAGACGAGGTGAGACCACCCAGGTCTGCATGTAGATAGGGAAGAGGCCCCCCAAATCCCGGAAACCACAACATTCAGAAACCAGGAGACTGAGGGAGTGACCAGTGGGGTGTCCTAGAGGCCAAGGGAGGAGCAGTAGTTCTCAACCTTCCTAATGCCGCGACCCTTTAATACAGTTCCTCATGTTG
>NW_005872726.1:10278-21923 GCF_000147115.1 Myotis lucifugus | reverse complement strand
TCCGATGTCTTAGCGACCCCTATGAAGGTCGTTCGACCCCAAAGGGTCGCGACCCCAAGGGTCGCGCCCCAGTTGAACGTAGATGTGGGAGAGTGGGGAGGCTGCCAGAGTCACAGGGAGTGGGTGTGGTCATCCCTAAGTTCAGGGCCCTGGAGACCGACAAGAACCCGTTTTCATGGAGAGATCAGGAGGGAAAGAAACAGAGACACGGTGCAAACAGCCTCTTGCCTGCGAGGAAGCCCAGCAACGAGGAGAGCGCCTCACCTTGCAGGGGGCAGGGGCAGTGCCCACGGGGCATCTTCTGCCTGAAGGCCCTGCCGAAGAAAGGGCCGCACACCAGGGCTTGCCGCTGGGTCTTGATGTACTGGAGCAGCTCGTACAGGACGTCACCTGGGGGGCGGGAGGGGCTGCTGACCAGGCTGCATGGACGCTGCCTCATCCCCTGCAGCCACCGGCCTCGTGGGGGCATGTCCCGCACAGGCTGCGTGCTGATGGAGATGGTAGGGGAGACGGGGCCACAGATGGGAGGGGTCAGTGCTCGGCAGGACAGACGCCTGCCTGCGGCTCTGAAATCAACCGCCAAATGGAGTCCTTCGCTGCAGGCCAGCCTGGGCTGGGAGCCGCCTGGCAAACATTTATGGAAAGAGGGGCGGGCGGCCTCCGTGCTGGGAGTGAGCATGACCTTCCAACCAACGCCCCTCCACCTCCCGCCCGGGCCTCCGTGGGCTTCCAGGGGGTTAGAGAAAGCCAGAGAGTTTCCAGACCTGAGCCGGGTGCGCGGAGCCGGAAGTCGTCCTTGGTGAGGATGCAGAGCGCGCGGCCGTTCATCTCGAAGCCGCGCTCCCGGGTGCGCTGCAGGGAGTACTCGCCCTCGGCCCAGCGCAGCCAGTGCAGCACGTCCTCGCGGCTCCAGAGCGCGGGCTGGATCCCTGCAACACAGGACGTGGGCTGGGGGCGGGCCCTCGCTTAAATGCCACCTCCTCCGAGAAGCCCACCCTGAACACTTCTCTGAGCAGGTGTCCTGCTCCCACACCCAGTCATTGTCTCTGTCATTGTGTCCTGTTCTTCCCCCTTCCTGGCACCTTACCTTCTTTGGAATTGCACTTTACATTTGATACGATTATATGTTTGTCATCATCTATGTACTTTTTATGTATTCACTTATTTATTTGTGGTACCCCCAACCCGCCACCCCAGCCTGTGTTCCAATTATTCATTCAACAAATGTGTAATGAGGAACTGCTCCGTGCCAGGCCCTGTGTGCACGCGGCCTGTATTCCGGGACAGGGCCTGAATACAGTAGGTGCTCGGGAAACACATACTGGATGATGGCATGAACAACCAACCAGTCCCACAGAGGAGGTGTCAGTATTTCTGTTTTCCAAATAAGGGAACCGAGGCTCCCAGAGGTTAGGTTCCACAGTAGCATGAGGTCCAGCCGGGCAGAACCAGGTCTGTGTGGCTGCTGTTCTCATCCACTCCGTGGAGACAGCTCAGACCTGGGTTTGCTCAGGGAACAGCCGGGGCGCAGAGGCGTCTCCCCCACCTTCAGCTCGGTGTCTCCTCCCTGGCAGCCCCCAGCAAGCGCTGCCCTCGTATCGCCCGCGCTCTGCCCTGCCTTGGCCAGGCTGCCCGAGGCGACACTGCCCCCCTGACCGGGCTGCTCAGCAGGCCCACAGCACAGCACGGCTCTCCCAGGCCCCTTCCTCCACTAAAAATTGTTATTACGTTTTATGGCTGCATCGGCATCAGGTGAGTATGCTGTTGTATATTAAAACATTTTCTTCTACCTAAAAGCTTTTTTCTTCTGATTTCAAAAGGAATTGGCATATTTTCATGGGCCCCCGAAAGCGCTGGGCCCGGCACTGTGCCCGTGATGAGTCCGCCTGGTGTTTTGCCCTTCGTCCCTCTAGCACCCCCGGCCATGAGGGTGGGAGGAGCTCAGGGCTCACCGGGTCCAGTGTGACGGTAAGAGAGTGGAGGCAGCGGAGAAAAAAACTGTCCAAAGCCACCCCCCAGCCCCCCGCCCCCCAACCCCCCGCCCCGGCAGTGACAAAGACGGAGCCAGCCTCTGACTGCCTGCTCCCAAAACAACAGAAGAGATAAAAGTTTTCATGTTAAAAAGAAAAAAAAGGCCCTGACTGGTTTGGCTCAGTGGATAGAGTGTCGGCCTGCAGACTGAAGGGTCCCAGGTTCGATTCTGGTCAAGGGCATGTACCTTGGTTGCGGGCACATCCCCAGCAGGGGGTGTGCAGGAGGCAGCTGATCGATGTTTCTCTCTCATCGATGTTTCTAACTCTCTATCTCTCTCCCTTCCTCTCTGTAAAAAATCAATAAAATATATTTAAAAAAGAAAAAGAAGAATGTGCATCATCTACTCGTTCATTCATTCAGCCAACATCAAACAAGCACTGCTGGGGGCAGGGCACAGCGCGAGGCTGGCAGGAGGGGGACTCCACAAGCAGTGACTGTCTAATAACAATCCCAGTCGGCGGCAACGCGGCCCAGTGGGGACGAACGGACGGACGGACGGACGGACGGACGGAAGGACAGAGAGGCTTTCCTTTCCTTATTTTGGGAACTAAGAGTGAGTAACAAGGAAGAATAAATGTCTGAAGTGAACCAAAAGTTATTTAAGGGAGAAAAAAAAGAATAGAGGTGACAAGTGACCTTTGGCACACATACCACAAAGTCATGTAATCAAGATGTGATGGAACTGAACTAGACTGACAAGAATCATCGGAAAGGAAGAGGGAGCCGGGGGGCGTGTGCGTGTGCAAAGTAAGATAGGACAGAGGCGGGTTTTCATTGGGTGGGAAGGGATAGTCCATTTAAGAAATGCTGAAGCCGCAACTGCCTCTCCGTGTGGAAAATATACTTGGACCCTCCCCCCACTGTTCACAAAAATCAATTCCCGACGATAAGGCCTAATGGAAACCTCAAGAGAAGCAGAAACACGAAACCATATGCACCAAACAAGGGCAGGGAGCCCTCAACTACGACAGGAAACCCAGAGGCTGTCATCAAAGTGAAAGACGCATTTGACTACACCATTATTGTCTGTGTGGCAAAGAGAAACCACGCTAACAGAGGGCAGATTTCGGGAAATACTTGCAAAACACAGATAAAAGGCTAATGCCCATCCTAGGTCAAGAGCGTCTCTAAATTTTTTTTTAAGCCAAAACATCTTAGCTCGGTTCACAGGGGAGCAAGACTGCTTAGCACTATCGACACTCGGGGCCTGAGAATTCCCGCTGCGGGCCTGTCCAGAGCTTGCAGAAGGTTAGCAGCTCCCTGGCCTCCACCCACTAGATGTCAGGGCCGGGCGCCACCGAAGAAGGACGAGAGGCCGTTTTAAGGACACCTACCCCTGGCAGGAGTACACGGAGCAAGAGCCTCGCTGGTGGGAACGGGCATGGAGAGCCTCTTGGGGCTCAGCCTGGGGGACAGCGTGCGACACAAGAAGCTGGTGGGTGAGACTCGGGCCGAGGTGGCGGCACGCAGGAGGTGTCCGGTGGAGCCACCCAGCCGCTCAGGACCGCCGGGCTCCGGAGCCAACTGGCAATTGCATTGTTTGCAGCGTCGCCTAGTTCATGATGTTTGAGGCTGTCAGTCTGAAAATTCGAAACTATGATGCCTGAGTCAGAGGGGCCCGTTTTCCTGTGTTTGGCCAGAGCATGAGGATGGATTCCACGCCTCCCCCACCTTCCTCACCCCACCCCCCGCTGTTCAGCCTCCATGAAAAAACTACAACCACAGTGAGAGGGGACACCTGAACTTGCAGACATTCTCAGCCACACACACGGTCCTGCCCCGGTCCACAGAGCCGGGCAGCAGACCGCCCAAGCTGTCTCCCGGGACCCTGCGGTCACACACGGCCCGCAGCAGCTCCTGAGACCTGGAGCCTGTCACCGACCGGAGTGTGATCTGGTTTTGCTTTCATTGTGTCGTGCTCACGCCCACCCTCGCCTTTCATCCCGTTGCCACCAGCACCTCCGGCCCTGTGATCAAGAAGAGGAACCTGCCTGGCGGGCGTGGCTCAGTGGCTGAGCGTGGACCTATGAACCAGGAGGTCACGGTTTGATTCCCGGTCAGGGCACAGGCCCGGGTTGCGGGCTGAATCCCCAGTGTGGGGCGTGCAGGAAGCAGCCGATTTATGATTCTCTCTCATCATTGAAGTTTCATCTCTCTCTCCCTCTCCCTTCCTCTCTGAAATCAATTAAAAAAAAAATTTTTTTTTTTAAGAAGAGGGGCCTTCTTGTTCCCCATGTTTTCAAAGATCACTAAGGCCAAAGGCTTTCGAATAGGACCGGCGCCTGGGAAAGGACCAGGTTCCAAGCAGTGGGTCAGCCACCGACCTTGGGGCCAAATCCTCAAACTCAGGGCTTGGGTTCCAGCTCAGCCCCTTACTAGCCAAGTCAGCGCTCACCTCTCTCAGCCCCAGCCTCCCCCTCTGTGGAGTGGGATAAGGCACTGCCTCTCCCGGCTGCCGGGTGGTGCAGAGGTTAGGAGCCCAGCATTTTCCACTCCTAAGTAAAGACCCAAGAGACACGGTGACCGCATCCACTGAAAGACACGCACGCAAATGTCCACCGAGGCTCCTGCACAATAGACAGGAACATCCCGCATCCCACATCCCACCAGCCAGAGGAGGGACGATCAGACTGGGATATTGTCCTGCAACAAACGCTGCTCGGTAAGGAGCCAGAAAGTACAACCGAGAGCTGCTCACGACACGTGGGTGAAGCTTACAGATGCTACGCTGGGAAGGGAGCCAGACGCAAAACTGAGCAAGAATAGACAGAGCTCCTCCAGGGAGGGAAACCAGGGTGCTCACCCTCTGGGGGGCAGTGCCTGGGAGGAGGCACAGGGAACCTTCGGGGGCCCCAGAAACGGTCTAGAGCTGAATGCACATGGTGGCTACGCGGTGTTTACGTACATAAATACGCATGCACACTGCGATTAGCACACGTGACTGCATGTAAACTACACCTAAAAAAAGTAAAAGTGAAAACAACAAGTACCGATGTGGTGCCAGGCCAGCTGTCAACGATGGGACCTAAATGACTGTGTCTCTGTTTCCTCATCTGGACCGGCCTTCGGCAACCAAAGCAAGAACAAATGGCAGAGCCACGCAGGACTGTCGGGAGGACGCCGAGAGAAGCCACTTACAGGCCAGCATCGGGCATGTGGCGCGGGCCTTCCAGACAGCGCAGCTCTCAGTGTTAGACGAGGTCACACGTGTGAAATGCTTGGCAGGTGCTGGTGCAGTATCTCAGCTGCCGACTTCCCCAGCAGCCCCCTGACCTAGTAGCTGGATGGGCCTAACGGGTCTCCCTCCCAGTCCACCCCCCACCCCTGGGGCCCCACCTGCAGACCAGCCACGGCTTCTCCCTCCCTCGGCTTCTCCCTCCCTTTCTCGCAGTGACCCACTGTTTTCCGTTCCTTCCCTCTGGCCATCTTTGTCTCTCGAGACTCCAGCAGGTATCCCCTTACCCTCCCTGCCCCAAGCCTTGCTCACTGGGAATTCCCAGCGTGGCCAGCTCCCGGTTCCCGGACAGATCTGAACAGAGACCCAGCTGGCTGGGCCCCTGGAGGAGCTGCCTGTCCAGCACATGGTGGGAGGGCTCGGTGTCTCCCTGAAGAGTCAACACTCCCTCCCCACCTGCACACAGGGCTGGACATAGGGGCTCCCCGCGCCCCCCGCAGCTGTATGGCCCTCACTGCCCTTACACAGCTTAGTTTTTCCTCATGGAGTCGCTGCACCCCGACTAGGACCTCAGCTCCGTGAGGCACAGACTTTGTCAGTCTCAGCCATCTCTGTCTCTCCAGCACCAAGAGCAATGCCTGCCACAGAGTAGGTGCTCCATAAACATGGAAATGAGGGAGCTGAGCAAATAAGGGAGGGCCAAAAGGCCTCTGGTCACCCTGACCACCCCCTCCCAGCCCCCCAGCCCCCCCAACCAGCTCTCTCCCCACAGCACCCCTTTCACCTCCTCGGTGAGCCTTGGCCAGCGCTCTGAAACGCACTGTTAGGACTGAGCTGCGTGACAAGGTCCTCGGATGCACGTCCTGCAACGGCGCCGGCAGCACGGGGAGTTTATTCGAGATGCAGGAGCCAGGCCCCGGCTGAGACCCACCGAGCCCAGGGGATTCGCAAGCACATTAAAGAGTGAAAGCCCCGCTCTGGGACGGGGAGCCCGTGTTAGGGCCGCGTCTATCAACACAAGTGCCCAGACCCTCCTGTAAGCAGAGGATGGCCGCTTGAGCAGGGGCGTGAGGACTGCTGGGGCCCGGGGGCCCGTCCCTCGTTCCCGGCCAGGGAGCTGCAGAGATGCCACCCTCTGCCTGCGGCACTGACCAGCGGAGCGGCGCTCTGCCTCTTCCTGGGGCCGAGCCACAACCAGGAGGCTGTGCTGCTGATCACATCAAAACCGCCGGCTCTCCAAGTCCCCGAGCCGTCCCTGGAGGTGGCATCACTTCCTCCCAGACTCGCTCCCGTGACCTCAGCCCGGGCCTGCGAGTGGTCACAGGGCTGGCACCGCCCTCGCTGCCCCTGACCCCGGCCTCGGGCTGACCTGACAGGGGACACCCCTCTCTCCCCAGGTCAGAGGGACACACAGTCGTGAGTGTCCTTTGTGAGCTGAGGTCACTCCGGAGCCTGTGAGCCGCATCCCTCCGCCCAGCCGTGTCCTGTCAGGATGTCTGTGGTCCCCGGAGGGACTGCCCACTGCTCTCCGCACGTCTGGTCGGGCAGGTGACCGCAGTGAGCCGTGCGGGGCCAGGCCCATGTGCTCTGTGCTGACTCACACGGCTCAGCCAGGTTTGTGCTGTTTGTTCGCCTTCCTGCCGAGGCTAATCAGCCCTGCTGATTGCAGTGGAAGCGGAGGGGAGGGGGGAGGGCTGGTGACTGGGAATGAATGGCAGAGAGATGCCCGGCGATAGAAACCCAATTTCCAGAAATGCAGGAATCGGGCTGACATCACCCCCGCGTCTGAAAAGTCAAACCCTCATTAGGTGTCAGCGGTTTGCTTCCTTGGGATGCTGTTGACAGGAAAATGAGTCATTGCGTGTCCGCTGTCTTTGAAGACTGTTAGGTACTTACTAAGGGCCAGACTGTGCTGTCTGATATTTTTATGAGTCACGGAATCTACGGTGAGAAATACAGAAGGTGCCGTGTGTGCCCCGGCCACGGCGCTCGGCTCGCGCCTCTACTCTGCACCTGACTCAGCCTGTGTCAGGGGGCGGCGGGGGGCGAGGGATCCATCCCCCTGGAGCAGCCCTGAGCCCAAGCTACCGGTCAGGGTTGGCGTCTGGACAAAATGAAACAAGGAGGTTCCTCACAGAGCCCCACCCCCCTTCTCCCCAAACAGCGCCACATCCCTCCACCTCCACAGCCGCTCCAGGCACCAGAGCCTCCTCCACGCCCGGGGCTCCTCTCCTGCCGATGCCACAGGCCTCGGTCCCACCTGCCCCTCACCCGCACCCAGGCCTCAGTCCCACCTGCCCCCACCCGCACCCAGGCCTCGGGCCCACCTGCCCCTCACCCACGCCCAGGCCTCGGTCCCACCTGCCCTCACCCGCACCCAGGCCTCAGTCCCACCTGCCCCCACCCGCACCCAGGCCTCGGGCCCACCTGCCCCTCACCCGCGCCCAGGCCTCGGGCCCACCTGCCCCTCACCTGGGAAGACAGGCTCTGTCCCCATCACTCATGCCAGGCAGCAGAGGCAGAGGCCTTGGGGGGCAGCTGGGTGAAGTCCTCCCCCACATCCCGCTCAGCCCTGTCAGTGCCTAGAAAGCATTCCATGGCCAGGATGTCAGAGGGTGTGGAGCCCACAGTGTTCCAGCCCGGGCCCCGCCGAGCAGCCGAGCAG
Source organism: Myotis lucifugus (assembly GCF_000147115.1). NCBI lineage: Eukaryota > Metazoa > Chordata > Mammalia > Chiroptera > Vespertilionidae > Myotis > Myotis lucifugus. The sequence continues at coordinate 14,049 of NW_005872726.1, read as the reverse complement.
GACGTGGTCAGACGTGCCTCCCCACAGCTGCCCAGGCCCCGCCCCATCAAAGAGCCCGCACGCCCCCGCCAGCCGCCTCTCCGTGATTTCCACAGCTTAGGGCGTGCATTTAAACATCTCTTGGGGGATTATCATCAGGAGCAAGCGTTCGCCTTGACATGGAGAGCGGTGTGAGCCTCAACATGTGCTTAGCTTTTCCCCCTCTCGGCTCTGCGATGGGAAATACAGCGTAAATACACTCCGTGGCTAGGTTATTATGACCACCCCATCAGTACAATGAAGTGAATTCGTTATGCAAATACTACTAATAATAAAACCTTGAGAGTATTTGCTTAGGAAGTTCTCAATATTCAGTATTTCGGGAAGTGTCAGTGGAGTACTGATGGGTGGTCATAGTAATCTGGCCACTCAGAGTAATGCTAGTCCACAGCCTGCTCCGAGGCTCTGAGTCTCCTCAGCAGGAGCAGCGCTCAGAGGATGGAATGAAAGGCCGTGCCCAGTGCATTTCCCGTGTATTTCGGGGTGGATGTGACTGTCCCATATATATTCTTCTTATGCTTCTTGCTCAGTTCCCAATTTCTGATACTAAGCAGATGCTACTTTTGAAACAATAAAAAGTAAACGCGATTATTTAGAGCAGGATCCTATATACGTACAGCTGTTCACTGTTTAGCCCTGTGGCTCCCTCACTGGCAACGTCCCCAACTCTTGGTCTTCAGGCTGCAAGGGAACCAACCGCTCATCGGACCCCAACCCTCACCTTCCCAGTGAGGAGACTGGCGCCCCCAAGCTCGGTCACGTCAGCTGTGTTCCCTGCAGGGAGAATTCACATTTTCCTCCTCTGTCTTCCTCGCCACGGAATAAAGAAGCCCAGCAAAGAAACCGCAAAGGCGGGGACATCAAACCCTTAAATAAGGAAAGTCCATGCCTTGCACGTGTGTCCTTGGCAAACACGACCCTCTCCCCTCCCCTCTACTCACGGAGTCTTCCTGGCAGCTTGCAGATGCCCCGCTTGCCCTGCAGGTCCACGTGGGCGTCACATCCGGCCTGGGCCCGGGCGCCTGGAGGTGGCGTGGCTGCCGCGGGGCTCACGGGAGAGCCGGCCAGTGCTCCCTCCTAGAGAGGAGACACCCAGGCAGTCCGCGGTGAGCGCCTGGTGTAGGCTCAGCATCCCGAAAGGCATTAAGAATTTTCCAAAGGGAAGGAGCACCCATCTCCATGGAGGTGGGACCATGTGTGTCCTCACGTGATGCCCTGAACATCTTGCACACAGCGGACGCTTAAGACATTCATCTTCCCCAGCAGCTTTCCGTGCCTGTGCCCGACCCACCAGAAGGCCGCCCTGGTCCTGACTTGTGAGCTGGGAATCTGAAGGCCTAATAATGCTCAGTGGGAACCTGAGGGGCCAGGATAAAGAGGCCTTAACTCAGAAATAAACAATGACATCCTATTTCCAACAGAGAAAAAGACAGGCTACATTTCTGAACCCCGAAGTCCCAGCAGGGGCATCTGTATCTTTACAGTTTTCCATCAGCCTGGGCCCCAGGGAGGTGTGGCTCTCTCCTCGGGGTGAGGGGGTGGAAAGCGGCAGGGCTCTGTAGAAACAGGAGGCTCCTTGGGGCCCGTGCCCAGTCACAAAAAGTGAAAGTGAAACCGAGTCACTTCTCACGCTAGGCCCTCGGGAGCCGCACAGTCATCTTTGGTGTCTGCGGAGGGCGATCTGCAGTAAGAGACTGTGGACCTGAGCCAGCAGAGCGAACTGCAGGCCTTGGTCGCTGCAGAGGAGGGTTCAGCAGCACCTTCGGGGTAGTTCCCATCCATTTCTGGCTGCCCGCATCCTGCCCCGGCTGGTGCTGCCTCTCAGGTAACCAGCCTCAGAGGCGGTGGGGGCTGGCCCGGCGGGAGGGGGCTCGCGGCCTAGGGCTGGTCCGGGAAGATCCTCGTCTTCTCCACTCTCTTTCAAGCAAGAGGACGGAAGCCCAGGCCTGTGACCGCCGTTGGGGGGAAGGCCCACGGGAGCTGCTGAGGGAGAGGTCTGGCCTCCAAGAGGGGCAGGGAGGAGTGTGCGACTCAGACATGGAAATGGGCTTGGAGAGAGGGGGGCAGAGAAAGCCGGGGAGGTGGGAGGAGGCCCAGCTCCCCGGGCACGGGTCTGAGGCTCCCAGGGAAATATGGCAAACACGGAGAGGGGCTCTAGGGAGAGGGGCCCTGCAGTGGCTGCGTGGGTCAGCTGTGAGGGTCTGGCTTGTGCAGAAACTTCCAGAGACGTCACACCTGGTTGGTGTAGGGTGAGGAGAAGGGAGGAGGGGGCAGCACCCAGAGGAGTGGGGGCTGGAGGTGAGTGAGGCGGTAGAGTGAGGGGCGGGGAGGATGGTGGTGAGGGTGGGGAGGATGGGTGGTGAGGGCGGGGAGGATGGGTGGTGAGGGGCGGTGAGGATGGGTGGTGAGGGTGGGAATGTGTTGGAAAGTGAGACTCCAGCCAGGGAAAGGACTGATAAAATGAGTGTGGGAATTAGGCGGCGGAGAGGGGATGGGGCAGGTGGCTCCGTGGGCGCTGTGTGCTCAGCGGCCAGGCTCTTACCTGCATCACAGGTGGAGGCGTGGGAGCCCGGGCTGTCCTTCCCCAAGGCGGGCCGCCCCGGCTGCGCTGCCAGACGCTCCCTTCCCGACCCCAAACTCGGCTGGAGAACGGAATGCCTCGTGGGAGGAAACCTCCTTTCAGACGCGCGGGGAGTGTGCGCTCGGTCCGGGAGCAGGCGCGGGGCGCTAGGTAATCGCTGTCCTTCCAGGAAACGAAAACGAAAGAGCGGATCCGGCTTCCACTCCCCGGGCGGGGTTGGGGGAGGGCAGGGGCGGCCCCGCGGGAGCAGAGCCGGGCTTTGGGTTCCGCAGGAGGCGTCGGTCCTGCTCGCATCCTCCGTGGTGGGCAGCCTATGGGCAGCCTGGCCCTGGCTCCCAGGGAGATGGAAGTGGGGTTCTGCGGGATCTGGGAAGCTGAGGGACCCCTGGTCCTGGGCTGGGGTCTTGTGCGTCTTCGCGGATGGATAGGAGGGGCCGCTCCAGCTGTCCATCAAGACCAGTGCTTCCCCTTGGGGTTGGGGGACTTTGTCCGCCTGCCATGTGGCCGGCAGAGCCCCAGACCCTGGACCTCAGAGCTCAGCGACCGCCTGGACCCGTCCCCAGGCCTCTGGCTGCCCCGGGCGATGCGCCCCTGCCCATCACTCTGCGCACCTGCCTCAGCTCCCTCGTCTTGAGGGGAAACGGAGAGGTTGTAAGCACTAAAGCAACCAAACGTCTCCCCCTCCGAAGAAAAGGAGGGAAGAAACTTTAACCTTCTGCTGCACACCGAGGGTGGGTCTGGGTAAGGAAGGCTTAGCCCCGCCTGTCATGAGCTCCCAGCGCCCGTAAGAACAAGGCCGGGAATACACGGAGCATGAGCAAAGGGTGTGATGGGCATCCACAGAAAACAGAAGGCCAGTGGCCCCTGAACACAGGAAAAGACGCTCCGAGTCACTCGTTCATAAAAGCTACTCTGAGAGATCATTTCCACCCCATTAATTTAACAAAAATCCAAAAGTTTAACAGCATCATCTGCTGGAGAGGCTGAGGCACAGAGTGGCCTCACCCCATGGAGGCAGTGGCAGGATCTAGCACAGTTACAGGTGCATCTACCCTTCACCCAGCACCCCAGCACCTTGGAATTGCACACTGCCGTGTGTGTGTGGGTGTGTGTGTGTGTGTGTGTGTGTGTTTGGTGTGTGGTGTGTGTGG
>NW_005872726.1:0-10085 GCF_000147115.1 Myotis lucifugus | reverse complement strand
GTTTGGTTGTGTGTGTGTGTTTGGTGGTGTGTGATGTGTGTGGTGTGTGTGTATGGTGTATGTGGTGTGTGTGTGTGTGGTGTATGTATGGTGTGTGTATGGTGTGTGTGTGTGTGTGTTTGGTGTGTATGTGTGTGTGTGGTGTGTGTGTGTGTGTTTGGTGTGTGTGGTGTGTGTGTGTGTGTGTGGTATCTGGAAGGATGTATAACAAACAAACAATTGAGATTCAAGATAGAAAATAAGAGGAAGGGTTTTCACTGCAAGTTTTTAATATTGTTTTCATGTTTAACCATACGATTACATACCTGTTCAGAACAGTAAAAAAAGAAAGAAAGAAGTTCAGGATCTGTTCCATGTCAGCCAAAACCGCGGTGATGATGGAAAAAGTAGGCGATGCATGAGGCAGACTAAAAAAATGGGGGTGTTTCCCTTCGGAAGGACAAAGTGGATGCTGCATAAGATCTAAAGTCTATGGCCCTGGCTGGTTTGGTGGATAGAGCGTCGGCCTGTGGACTGAAGGGTCTCAGGTTCAATTCTGGTCTAGGGCACATGCTGGGTTGTGGGCTCGATCCCCAGAAGGGGGCGTGCAGGAGACAACCAATCAATGATCATCATTGATGTTTCTATCTCTCTCTCCCTCTCCCTTCCTCTCTGAAATCAATAAAAACATATTTTTAAAAGTAAAAAATAAAGTCTATGAAATTATGAACCCAGGTGAGCCGGAATAAGTGGAATCCCTTCCTCACAAAAGACATATGCGAAGATGTTTCATGCTCAATAAAACAACAATATTTATTTCATTTTTAAATAACAAATAACTCAACCATATACAGAACTTATAATTTATAACAACAAACTTCCTTAACACCTGTAATGCTCCTAGAAGGGGAAGACAGGGAACATGGGTGGACAGAAAGGAATGAGAAGAACGGGCGCTGCGGATCTGGACATGGGCACCCGGAGTGGGGCCAACAGGTGGCTGGGCGCCCAGGGAGGGCCCAGGAGAAGCGTCCATTGCTGTGACCTCTGGTTTGAGGACGAGGCTCAGGTTCCCCCAGGGAAGCAGATGCCCCGGGGACCCTGGCAGCGCCTCCTGAGCGCGCCTGCAGCTCTACCATGAGGTGGGGCACTCGCAGACATGGCACAGCGGCTGCTCTGAACAGACAAATGGTCAGTGAGCCTGCAGCTCTCCAACGAAGCCGCATAAACCAACAGTGACAGTGAAAACAGGGAGCGGAGGAGGGCCTTCTTCCCACCTGTGCAGGGACTGGTTCTCGGCGCAGGGGGACGGCAGAGCTCGGATGTCTGTTCCTCTTACATCCAGTGGTTGTTCCAGAGGAAGCGCAGCAGTGCGTGACCTCCCGCATGGAAAACCACGACAAACTGAGCCAGTGCCTCTCTGCCTTCCCGCTGAGCGTTCTGTTCAAAAAGAGAGAGGGGGTTTGTTTGTTTTAAGGCAATAGAATAATCCGAAGTGGGAAATTCAGTATTAATATTAATTCAATCAATACCAAAAGCACGCTTCTGGGCTGCTTTATGATGTAGACGAGCTGGAGGAGACTATCTTGGGGGTGAGTGATGCTCTCCCCTGCACCTGTTCTCCCACCTTAACCCCCAGCAAATGGGGGCCCTCTTTTCAGGGCTGATGCCGCCTCCTCTGGCTTCCCAGAGCACTTTCTCCTCCCCTCAGAGAAGCAAGGAAGCTTGCCTTGGGGTTGGAAGAACTGATGGGACTCAGATGGGTGTAAACCCCTAACACTCCTCATCCCCTTCCTTGCTTTATTTTCCTCCAAAATATTTATGACCGTCTGATAAGCTATGGACTTTGTTTATTTATTTACTTATTTCTTGTCTCCCTTGAGAACATAAGCTCCCTGATCTCAGGGAGTGTGTCTGTCTTGGTCACGGCCCTGTCTGCAGTCCGGGAACAGCCCGACACACCAGGTACTCAGTACCTGTTAGCCGACTGAATGAATGAATGATAAATCATTAGCGGCAGGTTAAGGACTTTAGACTTTGTCCTGTCAGTAACAGGAAACCACTAAAGGACTTTTCTCTTTTATAATTTATATCCGTTAGGAAGATGAATGAATTTCCTTCCAGCAAGGCAGACAAGAAAATGGGCGCTGAGCCAGATGTTGGGATAGGTGACCAGATCTCTCTGAACCTCAGCTGCTTCTCTTGAAACACCTGTACCACGAATTGATAGGGTTCCTGTGAGAATTAAATGAAAGGAAAAGCTGTTTTCCCTCTGCCCTCTGAGAGTGTTTTCAAAGAGTACCTGGAAGAAATCCTATATAATAAACCCTAATACGCAAATTGACCCAACGGCAGAATGACTGGTCGCTATGACGTGCACTGACCACCAGGGGGCAGACGCTCAAAGCAGGAGCTGCCCCCTGGTCGTCAGTGCGCTTCCACAGGGGAAGCACCGCTCAGCCAGAAGCCAGCCTCTCCAGCCTCCACAGCAGCGCTAAGGACACCTCGGGGGACACCCAGCAGTCGGACATCCCCGGAGGGGTCCCAGACTGCGAGAGGGTGCAGGCCGGGCTGAGGGACACTCTCCCAACCCCCAGTGCATGAATGTCGTGCCCAGGGCCTCTAATAAATATTAGTTTCCTTCCCCACTTTTTAACAAACTAAGAAGTTCCCTATGCATTACTGTATCAGTAAGGTCCCAGAGAAAACAGGTGGCACACTCAAATTAGGATAATTGAGGGTGGTTTGAATAAGGAGACGATCTACACAGTGGGTAGGGGCCAGGGGGGGTGGTACAGTACCGAGGGCTGGTAACCACAGAGTTGGTGCCACTCCTAGGCCTATAGGGACACGGAGGGTGCAGTTTCTAGAACCCAGAAGAAAAGAGTCCTTCCTGTAGAGAAACATTTAAGATCCTAAAAGTGATGGGAAGACTATTATAAAACACACTTTATATCTAGGAAAACGACATGCCCTGGATTTTAAAAAAAAAAAAAAAAAAAAAAAAAAAGACCAGTTCCTGGAATCAAAACCCTATATAACTCAATAGCAAAACATGTTATTTTGAGCACCAGGCCTATTTGAAAATACAGAATGCTCGCTTCGTGAAAAGAACAAGACAGCAGACGTGTGGCAGTTCAAGGGCAGTCAGTTCAGCAGACAAAGCATGGCCTGCTGAGCTCCTTGCTCGCGTTCCGGAGGCAGAGTGAAAGTTTCTTTAAATATATCAAAAGCAGGAAGGGACCTGGCGAGTCAGTGTGACCACTTGATGGAACTGAGTACAAAAGGTGGGTAAACAATGACTATACATAAAGGAAATGAACCGTGCGGGGTTTGAAATTCTGTTGAAGTTGCTGGATTTAAGCCTGGAAGCAGCAGAGTAAAGCCTTTGGCATTTTAGAACCAAACTTAGAAGACATTTCTAAAATTATTTTAAAATTATGATGTGGTCTATTAAGAGTGTTCTAAAATGCAATTCTGTGGTAGAGAACAAGCGATCTTTAAAAGTCTAGGTCAGCCCTAGCTGGCTTGGCTCAATGGATAGAGCATCAGCCTTTTGACTGAAGGGTCTCAGGTTCGATTCCAGCCAAGGGCACATGCCTGGCTTGCAGGCTCGATCCCCAGTTGGGGGCGTGCAGGAGGCAGCCGATCAATGATTCTCTCTCATTGACATTTCTCTCTCTCTTCTTCTCCCCTTCCTCTCTAAAATCAATAAAGAAATATGTTTTAAAAAAAAAGTCTAGGTCAAAGCCCGCTTTGCAAATTCCTGCAAGGAAAGCGAGGGCAGGCAGAAGGGTAGACATGCAGATCGATGGAAGAGAACTGAGAGTCCAGAGATAAAACCCCCATTTACAGGCCATTGATTTCCCATGAGTGCCGGGGGAAGAACAGTCTTTTCAACAACCGGTGCTGGGAAGACTGGGTGCCCGCATGCAAAGATTGAGAATGGACTTTTAACTCACACCATATGCAAAAGTTAACTCCTACTAGATCAGAGACCGAAATTTAAGAGCTAAAACTAAAAATCTCTCAGAAGAAAATATGGGTGTAAATCTTCATGACTTAGGATTAGGCAATGATTTCTCAGACAGGGTGCCAAAAGTACTAGAAACAAAAGAAAAATGAACTTCCTCAAATCAAAAAACTTTTGTTTTTCAAAGAATACCACCTAGGTAGTGAAAAGACAGCCTACAGACTACGAGAAAACATTTGCAAATAGTATTTCTTATAAGGAATTTACATCTAGAATATATACTAGTAAAGAACTCCTACAATTCAATAAGAGACAAATAACCCAATTTTTTAAATGGGCAAAGGACCTGAAAAACATTTCTCGAAAGAGATACACAAATGACCATTACGCGCTTGAAAAGATACACAGCATTAGCCATCAGGGAAATGCAAATCAACACCAGAGTGAGAGAACTCCTCAAGCCCACTGGGCTGGCTATAAACAAAAAGACAGTTAAGCCCTAACCGGTTTGGCTCAGTGGATAGAGCGTTGGCCTGCGGACTGAAAGGTCCCAGGTTCGATTCCGGTCAAGGGCATGTACCTGGGTTGCGGGCACATCTCCAGTAGGAGCTGTGCAGGAGGCAGTTGATTGATGTTTCTCTCTCATCGATGTTTCTAACTCCCTATCCCTCTCCCTTCCTCTCTGTAAAAAATCAATAAAATGTATTTAAAAAAAAAAAAGACAGTTAATAACAAATGTTGAGGAGGATGAGGAGAGACTGGAACCTGTGCACTGCTGGTGGGAATGGAAAGTAGGTCAGTCACTTTGGGAAACAGTCTGGATGTTCCTCCAACCGTTAAACATAGAATTCTCATCGAGCACAGCAATTCCACGCCTAGGAATGTACCCAAAACAACTGAAAACATATTCTACACAAAAACACGTACCCACGAGTTCACAGCATCATTCTTCATAATAACCCCAAAGCAGAAACAACCTAAATATCCATCCCCGGGTGACTAAATAAACACAATGGGACCTATACAGACAATGGAATATTGTTCAGCAATAAAAAGAAATGAAGGACTGACATGTGCTACACATAAAACAAAGAAAACCTGGGACCGTTTTGTGTTGACTTATGCGGCTGCAGCGGCAAATTTAAGACTTATAAGCAAATTACAAAAGGTAAAGAAAGGGAGGCAACGTGGAGAAGGAGGCTCATTGTGTCCTACCCTGGTCTCTCCTATTCAGAGAAAAATATTAGCAGGACCCATGAGTATTCAAAATTAGCTGATCAAGAAGCAGGAAAGTTGAACTAAGGAATTTCCAGAAGGAAAAGTGAAAATGTTCCTACAGAAGAAACTAGCCTAGAAGGGAGCAGACAAATAGCCTGGGTGCGCTGTAAGAAAAGACACGCGGTAAAGAGATATTCAACTCCAAATCCTGGAAGGGCAAAGACAAAAAGCAAGTTAATTTTTTGGTTTAGATGACATCAATTGGTCATTTTCTGTGGGCCAGGCTCTGTTCTAAGTGACTTACATAGATTCTCTCGTTTAATTTTCACAACAGCCGTATGAGGTAGTGCTGTCGTGACCTCCTGGTTACAGAGGAGACCCAGGGAGGGTAAGGAACTTGCCCCCTGTCACACAGTGAACAGTGGTGAGCCAGACTTTGGACCCAGTACTGGGACCCTAAAGCCAGCACTTAACCCCTTAGACCACAGTTGACGATTTGGTGAGCAGGGAGTCCATGTGAGTATCTCTTCTATGTACGTTAAGCCTCTGGTGTGGTACTGGGACACGGTTGTCCAGTGAGGCCAGAGAGTGAGGCTGTGGGGTGAGGTCTTCCCTGAAAGGGGTGCTACACAGAAAATGGGTGGAGGTCGGAAGACACTCCCCCGCCCTCTCTCTGTGCCTCAGGCTCTTGGGTCCAGATGTAAAAAAGAGGTGACTCCTGGGAGAAAGGGGGGGCAAACAGTAGAGACGGTATTGGGGTGGTGCATGTGTTTTGGAACCAGCAGACATGGTTCAGGTCCTAATTCTGAGACTTACCAGCTGTGTAACCTAGGAGAAGTCACTTAACTTCTGGTCATCAAGTTCCTCATTTGAAATGTGAGAATAGTAATGATCCAAGCTTCGTTGGTGGTTGTAAGAATGAAATAAAACAATACAGCCCTGGCCAGTGTGGCTCAGTTGGTTGAGCATTTTCTCATGCACCCAAAGGTCGTGGGTTCAATTTCCACACAGGACAGATGCCTGGATTGTGGGCTGGATCCCCAGTCAGGGCTCGGTGGGAGGCAGCCGATCGATGTTTCTCTCTCTCTCTCTCTCTCTCTCTCTCTCTCTCTCTCCCCCTTCCTCTTTCTCAAAATCAATAAGAACACATTTAATAAATAAATAAAACAATGCAAGTAAAACTGTTAGCATGGTCCCTGGCAAACAGCAAGCCCTCAATAAGCATCAGTTACTATTACATAGCTTTAGTTTACCCTCCAAATAGAGTTGGGCTGGGAATGAGGTCATTATTGATCCCGTGAACCCAGGGAGAAAGCAGCACTTTATAATCCAAATTCTTATCTCGAGCTTCAGTGTCTCCTCTAACTCCAGATGGTTCTTACAACTCCTGTGCAACTTTACAACGTCTCAATCTGCATGTCTAATAGAAACGTCAGACTCACGTGTCCCAAATCGAGCTCTATTTCCCCCAAAACCTGCTCTTCGGTTTCCTCCATCCATCTCAGTAAACGGTGCTACCACCAACCCATCCAGAGGCTCGGGCCAAAACCACTGAAGTATGTGTTCCTTTCCTCTCCCTCCGCACATCCCGCTCATCGGCCAATCCTGCAGGCTCTACTTCTAAACGCACCCTGGGTCTGACCGATCATCTCTTACCACCTCCACTGCTGCACGCTGGCCCAGCCTGTGGGGTCTCCTCTGCCGCTCTGGCCCCGGATACAGCGCACTCTGCAGGAGGCCAAGCCCCAGACCTCACTCACTCCAGCCCTTCTGGCCTCCTTACTGTTCCTTGGGCCTGTTCCTGTCACAAGGGCTGTGCGCTCGCTGTTCCCTGGAACACTCCCCCCACGTAGTCCCGTGCCTCATCCCTCCCTTCCAGTCTCTGCTCATACATCACCTCCCCAGAGATACCGCCTCCCCGATTGCCCACCCAAGTCAGTCTCCATCACTGTCTTCCAATGCTGCTCCAGTGGGCATCCTGCCTGACGGTCCGCTGCCTGCTCTGTCTCCCTCCCAGACTGAGGTCTGTGACAGTAGGCTCACCCGCCCCGCTCGCTGCTCCAGCTGCCAACGCCTGCAGCTGAGCCTGGCGTATAGTAGGAGTCCAATAAATATTTGCCTTAATGAAATCGGTCTATCAAATGGCTTATTTGACTGTGTTTATTTCATCTTTGTTTCCTTCTTGCTTTTAGTAGTGTTGCTGTCGGGGTCTCCCATTCATGATTTGTCTCGGAATGTTTTATCTGAGGGAAAAGCTGTACACTGTCTACATTTGGACCAGAACACGAAAGAAGACACGGCGCTCCCTGAGCCAGCGCAGTGGCGACAGCAGTGATGAGAAGAATCGTCACCGGAGAGGGGAAGCGAAGGGCAAGAAGTGGGGCCCGAGGGGCAGCCACCCTTCCTATCCCAGAGCCCACGTGATCGGTCTCTCTCTGCTGCCAACTCCAGGTGGTTCTGAGGAAAACTAAGTTGGCTGTGAATTTCATTGCCCCTAAGATTTCCAATGGCAAGCATTATTCTTTCCTGTTTGCCCCCAATACCTCTTACAATCAGGAGAAACTAAGAGATCGGTGAGAGTGGGGCTTAGATCATACCTCGGGGTTGGTTCAGGAGGATTAGAACAGTCTAAGGCAGAGGTTGGCCTCCCTGACTGAGCATTCGATTCACCTGGGAGCTTTTAAAATGCCTGGTGCCCAGGCCACATCTCATGCCAATTCAATCAGAACGTCTCAAGGTGGGGCCTAGGCATCTGTAATTCTTTTATATATATATATATATATATATACACACATATATATATACTAGGGGTCCGGTGCACAAATTTGTGCACCTTGAAAGGAACTGTGGGCCGTGAGGCTGCAGTAAGCACAGGGGCCCCCCCCCCGCCATCTGCCGGCAGCCCCACTCCTGCTGCCACCACTTCCATGTGCTGATGGCTCCGGTCCCGCTCGCACCCGCTAACAGCGCAGAGCGATTGGGGCCGGTACCAGCAGCAGGTGCGAGTGGGTCCAGTGCTGTCAGCGGGTACAAGTGGCAGCTGCTGCCCCGATCGCCCCTCAGGAGCAGGGGGAGGTGGAGAAGCCCTCAGGGGCGATCGGGGCCAGCAGCCACCACTCACACTGCTAATGGCACCAAGTGATTGGGACTGGTGCCAGGCACTGGCAGTGTGTGCAAGTGGTGACTCCAGTGCCAGCTGTGGGTGCAAGCAGGGCCGGCGCTGGCAGTGGGTCTGAGCGGCAGCTTTGGTGCTGGAAGCAGGTGTAAGCAGGGTCAATGCCAGCAGTAGGTGCGAGCACCGGGCAGGACCGTCGCACGCAGGAACAAAGAATTTTCAGTAACCACTAGAGGCTTGCCCTAATGACAGTGGCCGGTGCCCCGCCTTGGTCTGGTGCCCTGCTCACCTGCTCCACCATCCCACCGTGGCCAATGCCCTCCATGTTTTGCACACGCCCCCTGATGGTCAGCGCACATCATAGTCAGCGCACATTGGCTTTTCCAGTTGTTCCACCGTTCGGTCTATTTGCATATTAGCCTTTTATTACATAGGATTTTTAAATATTTTTATTGATTTCAGAGAGGAAGGGAGAGGGAGAGATAGAAACATTAATGATGAGAGAGAATCCCTGATTGGCTGCCTCCTGGGGATCAAGCCCGCAACCCAGGCATGTGCCCCGACTGGGAGTAGAACTGTGACCTCCTGGTTCCTAAGTCAATGCTCAACCACTGAGCCACTCCAGTTGGGCCAGCATCTGTAATTCTTGAGATTACACTAGGTGATTCCAAAAGGCATCCTAGTTTAAGGGTGTGCAGCAAAGTCTCTCACACGTTAATGTGCACACAAATCCCCTGTGCAAAAAATTAGATGGTGCCCTGGCCGGTGTGCTCAGTGGTTAGAGTGTCGGCCTGCGCACCAAAGGGTTGTGGGTTCGATTCCTGATCAAGGGCACATACGTTGGTTGCAGGTTCACTCCTCGCCCCTAGTTGGTGTACGTGTGGCATGCAACCAGTCAATGTGTCTCTCTCACATCGATGTTTCTCTCTCTATCTCCTCCCCTTCTACTCTCTCTGAAAAACAATGGAAAAAGATATCCTCAGGTGAAGATTAACAACAACAAAAAGGAAGATGGTGATTCCAGCGTGTGGGCTGGGATTTTGCACATATGACCGGCTGCTAAGTGAAGCTGAGGCTCCTAGCCCATGGACCACAGTTTGAGCAGCAAGTGTGAGGTCATATACTGACCTTGAGTCAGGCTCACAATTTTCAGATTGAATGCTTGGTAATCCAGACATTACTAATCCACGTGCTCTGCTCATTCCTGGGCATCCCAGCCACTTAGCAGCCATTGTTCGGCCTGCTCTTTCTCCTACCTGCCGGCCCTTCCTAGAGAAACAGAGGCCTCACCTCTTGAGCCGTCCAGTGATCAACGCTGTCTCCAATGTTCTTCAGCTGCATGGCCAACTTGTGGATTGTTTCCTCCGGGTGATGGTTCTGGCCAAGGCTATTTTCCTTGGGCTGAGAAGGTGAATTGTGATCTGCATTAAGAGAAGAGAGTTCAAAAGAGATACTACATTAACTGTCTGTGAAATTACTCACCACTAGTTACTAAAAACCATCTTAGATGAGAGGGATGAAAACCCATCATCATAATGATTATCAAAAAACATGCCCTGGCCAGTGTGCTCAGTGGTTAGAGTGTCGGCCCATGCACCAAAGGGTCACGGTTCAATTCTGCTTTGATCCCTGGCCTCTCTCATCAATCTCTCTCTCTCTTTCTCTCTTTCTATTCTCCCTCCCTCCTCCCTCTCTCCCCTCACTCTCTCTAAAAATCAATGGAAAAAATATCCTGGCTGAGGATTAAAAATAATAATAATTCTTATTATTATCAAAAAACAAATCCTTCGCCAAAACCGG
>NW_005872725.1:14904-45145 GCF_000147115.1 Myotis lucifugus | reverse complement strand
GATCAGCAGTCAGTCCAGTCTCTCTTTTCCCACTCTATAACTTGTGGGCTCTCTCTTCTCTCCTAGACACTGAGTTTCAGCTTGAGTCACACTCACCAGCCATTCAATGCTATTTTCCAGAGACCCAATAAAGCCTTTGTTATGGGTTGCAAAAGACTGATTTGTATGCATAGATGTTTTTCTTCCTCAGGTTATTTGCATGATTGCAAGGGACCATGCCCCTGTTCTAATTTAAACAGAAAAATGACCTAATTATGAAATGGAGTCTCATAATCAGTTGATTAGATTCCTGATTTCTGTTTATTAACCCAATTTATGTCTTTAGTAAAGTTATACAAACTCTTCTAGAAACTGTTTATATCTTTAAGAATTCTCCTGAGCTACATAATTTCAGACGAAATGTAAAAGAAACAAAATTTTTCCCTCACAACCGGGATAACTACTCCTTACCTCTTTGAAGCAGTTGAAAACCGAAAGACAAGCAAATAATAATAATAATAATAATAATAATAATAATAATAATAATAAAAAATAGCAACAACAAGTAATGATGAAATTGTAAATGTTTATCAAAATACCCATTCACATTACTTAGAGGACAGAAAAGACACTTCATCCCTCACCCAGATCCCATTAGATTTGTGTCTGGTTGCAAAAGTCACACCAGATTATAAGCAGCAGGTAAGAAGAGGAAGAGGTGCTCTTAGAGCAAGGCCAAAGACGGCTGAGAAAAATGTCACAGCCTTTCAGGACCGGAAGATACCAAAATACACAACCCAGAAAGCACAGCCCTCTGGGCCTGTGTCGGGTGGAGGCAAAGGGTGCAAGTTGTGCTGTAGCCATGGGGGCAACACCAGCTCTGAGCCTCAGGGTGGAAGGATCCGAGGAACCAAGGTGCAGGGACAGACCTCAGCCGCAGATCCAAGCAGAGGAGACAGCCCCACCCCCAGGAAGTCACTAGACAGACACCACGCAGGCCCTGCAGGACAGGCTGGAGTTAGGACAGAGCCACACTCCATGGGGAGGCTGGGAGAACAAAGTGGTGCTCTGACTTAACAATATTTTCGATTGATGATGTCATTCCATTGTAAATCAAGAAGCATCTGTAGTCGGGGCTTTCTGCACCTGTAAGAACCTGGACAGCTTCTCTGAGCTGCAGCTCTTCGTTTGTCAGTTGCCTACCTCTCATTATTCCTGTGGCATGAGACCACCTGGAAATGCATCTTCAACTTTTGCTGTTTTCACTCACCCTTTCCTGCAAGGGCAGCATAATTTAATTCTATCTTCTCCCCAAATGCTTCATTTTAATATTATGAAAGCCCCCTCCCCCTGCCCCCAGATAGGTGTCTTAAAATGGATGGTAAATAACAAAAAATTCAAACATAAGGGGTGCAAAGATCTTTGATCCAAAGGCTCATTCAATAATCTAAAGCACTGCCCAGTTAGAGGTCAGGGAGTGGGGGATAAATCCAAACTGGCCCCAGTGGTTCTGGTTTGTTCCACTAACGTATGAAGAAAGGAATTTTATTGGTTGTGGCTCATAAAATAATAGCTACTCCATCATTAGAAATGCTTGCAATTGGTTTGGATCAAGTGCTCCAGGGCTTGAACCAGACACCATGGTTGGGCTGTTTCCTTTTTGCAATCACAGTGACAGATTGCCATGCTAAAACCTTATAAAGTTTTTAAAAGTTTTAAGGAAATACACTGCAACTCAAAGTGTGCTGATATCGGTGATTGTGCTGAAGTCTATACAAATGTACGAGTTGAAACTGAAGAGTCCATTGGAGTCTACAGCTGATTTGGGATTATTTACCAAGGTTAAAAAAAAAATCTGCCATGTGTACTGGGTACAAATTAAAATAACCAATATTGAGCCAAAACCGGTTTGGCTCAGTGGATAGAGCGTCAGCCTGAGGACTGAAGGGTCCCAGGTTCGATTCCGGTCAAGGGCATGTACCTGGGTTGCGGGCACATCCCCCGTAGGAGATGTGCAGGAGGCAGCTGATCGATGTTTCTCTCTCATCGATGTTTCTAACTCTCTATCTCTCTCCCTTCCTCTCTGTAAAAAATCAATAAAATATATTTTTTTAAAAAAAATAACCAATATTGAAATAATTACAAATGTTTTTCAAGCCTGGGACTTATAAACATCATTGCTTGTTTCTACCTCAGAACCTTTGTCTTGCTGTACCCCCTCTGCACAGAACTGTGATTATTTATAAGGTTTTTAACATGGCAACCTGTCCCTCTTAGCCTCTCCTCCGCTCTCTCTTGCTTCCACCGCCTTCCTTCAGGGGTCCTGCCAGCCAAACTGTCCGAGTCAGCTGTCAGTGGAACCCACCTGTAACTTGGTCAAGGTGATGGGTGGGGTAGATGGAAACCTTGTTTAGAACCCAGGCAACAGGATTCCAGAGCTTCTGGTCCTACTCTGATACCTGAGGCAGAGTGAAGATGAGGCTGGAATTGTAAATTTGGGCCAGACTGTGAATGCTCTTTTGTGTCACTGCAAAGAGGTGAGATGTTACCCTGTGCCCAAGGGAGAATAAGCAAAGATTTTAAGTGGGAGCGTGAGATCAGCAAATGTTTTAGGACAGTCACTCTGCCAATAGCACAGGGACAAGTTCTACATGGCAAAAGGTCGCTTTATCTTCATAATGGTTGTGCTTAGGTCAGAGTTCCTCCTTGTTTTATTTACAATCGCTTCTTTAACTTTCTGAAAATAATGCAAAAGAGCAAGAATAAGTTGGGTCCGAGTGATGGGCTACAGTGATGAGCACACTTACCCTGTGCATGAAACTTAGATAGATGGTTGACTCCCTGTCTATTTTCAGCACGAAGAGGGCTTGGAATATATAGCCCTCAGGCCAGTCGGGAGATGACTTTAATAGTTAATGCTGTGTTCCTCCTGCCCATCCCCTTTATTGGGCTCCTGGCATCAGCCTTAAATGTGGGGCAGAAACAGTCTAAGCATCAGCTGTTCAGAGAAGCTGTGTACCAGCTGGGAGCATGCGCTGCCCGGGACCGGTTGTACCGAGAGGCCTTGTGGCAGATTGAGCCCACATGGAGCACAACCTGCTGTGGGAACAGGAAGTCACTGGGACTAACATTCATCTCCCAGAACCTGGGTCACCCCGTGGGAAGCCCTGCCTCTCTCTCCATAGTCCCTGTCTCCATGAGAAGATGCTTATCGTCTTTATTTTATGGTCTGTCTTTCCATCTTCGAAGATAGGCCACAAACAGAGCTGATAGTATACTTTCTATAATTCCATTATGTCTCTAGCAAATGCATTTTCCCCTTTAAAGAATGGGGGATTGCAATTAAATGCTGGCTGAGGTTAGTCTGTTGGGGAGCATGCAGTATCATTATGAATCTCCATATGGTGGAAGGTCCTAATGTTGTCTATTAAGATACAAGGGACACCAGAAGAAGTTATTTCTTGAAAGTTAGAATACCTTGGGTTATAACCCTTCAAGAAAGGACCCAAATAGATGCTTTTCAACCTTCTAATAAAAGGGAATGGAGAGGCCTTTGGGTGAAAGCAAGGACTGACCACATATCTGTTCTCACAGTGCAGTGTTTCACTGTTTTGTGCAGTGCTCATATGGAAAATTTAACCATTGAAGAACAGAGGAGGGAACTTCTGTATGAGTCCTCACAGACCTCAATCAATAAAAGTAATCTCCTTGCCTCTATTTTTTAATGTCCTGTTGATATCCTTATTTGCTTATAAAAATGATTTTTTAACAAAGTAAAGTGGGCCGTGGAATGACTCTCTTAATGATGAATTGAATTCCCTGGGTGAAACCCTTATTTTACTGCCAATTTCATCCTTTTTCAGTTCTGTTAAATTAATGTATAGCACATTAACCCAAATTTATATTTGAAATCATCTCTACTTGAAATGACCTATTTTATAATGTATTCCATGACTACTATTTGAATACTAGGTGACAAAGTTCATGAAAGAGAAATGCATTAAAAAATGTTTAGAAAAAGTATAGGATTATTTCAAATTTTTTCTGAAATGAAATGCAATTTTCACTACATTTCCTGGGTTTATTTAACATAGTTTTATTGTTTTACTTCAGGCAATTTATAGACATCTGTATCCATCAGTTTATTGATTCTCTTCCCTCCTAGAGAAGGTGTTTGTCACAAAGACTATATATGTAGTGGTGATAGTGTTAGTAACAATGGTTATAACAAGCAAAAATAGTGTCATCCATTTTCAGAAATATCAAGTCACTGTACTATATTACTTTTCTACACACATAGTGAAAATCAAGGAAAAAGATAGTAGCATACGATTATAAATAAATTTTTAATGTTTTAAATAAATTTTTTTCCCAGACAGTAATTTTACATGCTTTCATTTTATACTGGCATGCTTCAATGCAACCTTGTCATTAACAAGTTCTAAACAAAATTGATTTGTTTTAGAATCCAGGCTTTTAATTGTAGGATTCAATCACAATTTACAATAACTGTATTTTGTGTTAAGAAAACTAAGTTTTTGGTTTGGTTGTTTGCTTGGAACTTTGGATATAGCCAAATCAATATATTTGAGTAACTTGCCTTTAAAGCAACGGATCTATAGGTGCAAATAAATTTAGCCAATATTTCTAAGGTTAAAAAAAAGTTGTGGTAACAGAAACTAAGGAAAATAGAGGAACAAATGTAAATTTGCTTCTAAATACACACAAAAAAATTCTTAATTTAAATCTTATATATATGAAAATGTGTGTTTCTTGGTTTTGTTAACATTAAGGGTTTTAAAAATAAAATGAAAGCCCTAGTAGCCACTTGTTTGCCCTCTGTTTAGCAATTATTTCCTAGGGTACATGCAATAGAAAATAATAGAATATTATTTTGAAGCTAAAAGTATGCACATTCATCACAGATCAAGTTTAAAACATAGGATTTAAAATAGACACACACGGACACACATGGACCTATATCAAATCCCCACATGCCAGTACAGTGAACTATCTTTTAGTTTTCCTTTCTTAAGGGTTTTTCTCTAGCAGGTGTGCTGCTTTCCATGGAATTCTATTCCATTCTGACCTCTTCTTTTTTTATGTAAAAGGTGCTACCTCAGGTGGTAATAATGAAAATACCATCAGACACCATCATGCCCCCTTAACGATGACATTTCACCTAATAGCAAAGGAGAAATAGTACCTTTGTGCACACTTAATGGTAACGCAGATGTATTTGTGAATTCTCAAAGGTTCCTCTCCAGGATTCATCTTAAATCAGTAAATCTTATCCAAACCAATTTACATGAACATTAACAAAAGCACCAGAGGGAATTTTGTTCAAACCTAGATGGTTTGTGGAGCATCTAGGTTTGGAATATAAACTCCTTCCTTTAGATAGAGTTGATGAGAATAGCCAAGGTGGATTTCAAGCTTATGCCATTAGGCCATTTGTTAAATCTTCGGGTAACAAAGCAATTATCATCCAACTTTTCTCAGAGTGCATAACAGAACTAAAGTTAGTGTTGCATGCAAAGGGGACACTAGGATCAAATATTCTTGGGAAATACAGAGTTAAAAAAGATAAACAGGTTTCTTTACATGTGGACAACTTTCAGAAGCTTTAACATTTGAAATGCATTGTAAATCACCAAGAGCCTGGCTGGTGTGGCTCAGTGGTTGAGTGTCGACCTATGAACCAGATCACGGTTCGATTCCTGGTCCTGGTCAGGGCACATGCCTGGGTTGCTGGCTCAATCCCCAATAGGGGGCATGCAGGAGGCAGCCGATCAATGATTCTCTCTCATCATTAATGTTTCTATCTCTCCCTCTCTCTTCCTTTCTGAAATCAATTTAAAAATATGTTTAGAAATAAAAAATAAATCACCAAGAGGTTAATGCTTCACGTGGTGTTTTCCAGACCTTGTATTCCACACAAATCCCAGGACCAGAGTTTCACTAAACACACTTTGGGAATTGCTGTAATTTTCAACTGTTCTGCCAAAATACCATTACTTGCTAGCACATATCTACAAGCTAAAAATAGATTGTTCTGAAGACATGAACTTCCAATGTATTTTAACAAATTCTTAGAAATTACATTTCCCTTTGTTATTTGCTGGCTTTTGGGGGGTTGGGGGACTCTCATTTTTTTAATTTATTTTTTAATTACAATTGACATACAATATTATATTAGTTTAAGGTGTACAACATAGTGATTAGACATTTATATACCTTACAAAGTTATCACCCCCCTAAGTCTAGTATACACGTGACTATCTTGGTCAATTTGTCCAAGTTCTTGAACTAAAATCTTGGAAAAGTAAACCTTTTATTTAATAGGGGTTTTTTAAATTTTCTATTTCTATATTTTATTTTATTTGATATTTCCTATAAAATGATTATATAGTCACCTCTAAAAAGTACATATACTTTCTTCCCTTTTTACACTTGACTATTTTGCTTTATTTTTCCTCCATGTACTGCAATGGAGAAGCATAAAGGCATAAATAATTTTAAAATGTGCTCTTATTTTTTTAAAGTGATATTCCAACAAGAGTTAAACTGTGTACATGCTGATCTGAAAAATCAAATAAAGCATGAGTAAAACTCTCTACCATCCAGGCACATGAATATATCCCCCCCAACCAAATAATTTGGGTGTTTCCAGCTAAAGTTATACAGACAGAAATCCCCAGCAGGTATCTCTGCCTGAGTTTCAGCTGTATCTCTACCCGATGACCAGCCCTCTTTTCTCCCTTCTGCAGTGGTTTTCTTCAGTGTTTGGCAAAACTGGGATAGGCCTGTTCTTAGTTTTTGCGATCACCCTCAGAAGCTTTTGCTTGATTGACTTGCAGTTATTTAATTTTTAACATCAGGTAACTCGTTTTTTATTAAAAAGCTGTTATATAATTTAAATTCTATCTCTATTCCCTATGAAAGAACACTGTGAGAGCTCTGATGATGTTGGAAAGACTCATAGCCACAGTCTCAGCACAGGGTGGGCGGGGACTGTGCTGCTTGCTGCCCATTGGCTGCTGGAAGCCAGCCGGGAAGTCAGTGTACAGCACCGTCCTTAGAAACTGGCTATAAGCTGTTACCTAAACACTTGGAGTGCGGGGAAACGAGTTAAGTCGGCTCGCGTGAATTGCGCGTACTCCGCGGGAGCCGTCTTAAAACTCGGTTCATATAGATTTGCGGTGGAGTGCGGGAAACGTGTAAACTCGGGCCGATTGTAACTGCGTATTACCAAATATTTGTTTGTAATCCACCCTTTTGGTGGATGGAACAAAACCAAAAGACAGAGCCATCTTATATTTTGGCGGGAAATTCACCCGCACTCCAAGTGTTAACTTCCAGCCTTAGTCCCCACTTGCTAAAGCAGATTTAGAAAACATTTATAACATATTTATTTCGTAACTCTTGCAGGAATAGAACTCAAAAACGTATAGTATTGTTCTGAATGTTATTCAGTCATTTTTGAATGTTATTCAGTCATTTTAGCGTCATGGTAGAATTTTGCTGGTAGAAGAGGCCTTAGAGATCATCTAGTTCAGGGTTCTCAGGCTAATGTGCACCAGCATCACCCGATGAGTGGTTAAAGCCCAGATTGCTGCTCCCACCCCAGAAGTTCTGAAGCAGCAGGTCTGGGGTAGAGGCCAAGAAATGCATTGTTAACAGTTCCCAGGTGAGGCTGAAGTTGCTAGTCCCCGGCCCCCCACGTTGAGAACCTCTGTGATAGAAGCCCTGTCTTCCGGCCTATCTGGAGAACCTGAGCATTCCTGGAGCTGGCCTTCAACCCAAACCACAGGGAGCTGTCAGAGAAGGGAGGAAACCGTGATTTCTCCAGACCTCAGAGCAGCATGAGGGTGAGGGATTGGTGGCCCTCCATGCTTATCCAGGGCATTCATCAGGGAGGACTAACTTAGTAACACAGGTCCCTAAAACCATCTGCCTTTCTCTGCCCATCGGGGGTCATTTGGGAGAACCCCTGATCTCGTTCAACCTTCTCATTTTACAGAAGGAAATGGAGGCCCAGGCAAGGCAAGATGGCAGGTCCCAGAAGAGGACCCAGGTGCCCTGACTTCCAATGATTTCACATTCCATCCTCCATCACTAGTTACCTAGATTCTGCCTCTAAATGCACAGCCAGTCCTTTCTCAATAGTTACCAGTATTGCAACAAAATTTTTAAACAGATGTTCCTCTTTGCTGGTTAGTAGATTGATTTCTTCAGTCAGTGACTTTCTATCTCTTCTCTCTGAATGAAGAAAATTCTGACACAGCTTTGCTTTTGCTCTTGGTGAGATTAAGCTTTATGTTTTTTTAGCCTATGTTTGGCTTTATTAATGGGAAGTTCCAAAACAATCTATACAACAACTTTTTATGTTTTCTGGGCTAACAGCTCCTACAGGTAGTGGTCCTTACTGTTAGCTTAATTTTTTAGATCAACCTATAACCAATATATTTTGTGAACACGGAAGTACTTTATTTTTTTCTGAGTATTCTGATTTTTTTGTTTTCTCTTTCATGTATTTATCTTCCTCTTTCTACAGTCATATTGTCTCTAATAGTTTGAACCATTTGTTTTTTCTAATGGTAGAGTTCTCTTCTGGGCCCCAAGGCCAAAGCTAATCTGACATGGGTGTGGCAGCTGCCAAAAATACTTCTGCACTCTTTTTTTTTTTAATTGATTTTTTTAGAGGGAGGGGGGGGGAGAAGGGGGGGAGTATCAATTGGCTACTTCCTGCATGCCCCCTACTGGGGATTGAGCTGGAAACCTAGGTATGAGCCCATCAGGAATAGAACCAGCAATCTTTCAGCTCACTGGATGACACCCAACAAACTGAGCCACACCAGCCAGGGCACCTCTGTACTCTTTACAATGAAGGAAACATCATAGGTTTTTACCCCATGGCTGCATATGGACACTCACTTAAAGATGACATGACCAGAAATGCCATTTCTTCTCCTTATAGTCTAAATAGAAAATCTGATCCTTATTGTGAATTCAAGAAAGTAGATATTCAAAAGTTTAATTGCATACCAATAATAAGTGGGTTGATTTCTGCTGGTCCTTGGGGAAAAAATAATTCATGACCCAAATGTAGTATTGTTTTGTGGGAAGAATAGCGTATCTTCTGACTAGCTTTCTCCTACAACAGCTGTTCAGTGAATAAATTTTATGAGGCAAGCAGGCCATTATGCATAACAATAAAATTTAATAACAGCTTGCCCATGGGTGGATAAAACCAAGATATTATGCATAACATTTGTTACAAGCACATTTTAATAACCAATGTGGTTAGTGGGATGGAAGGAAAAAAACACATATTTTTTTGTTCTTTATAAGTGATCAGTTGCACAGTTGACCTAATGAAAAGTTTCTTAAGTTTCTATGGTAAAACTAATATCTATAAAAAATACACATATTCAGGAGTAAAATAACCCCGAAGTAAATAAGAGACTTCCATCTTGTCTGGATAGATTTTCAGAGACCTGAAATCTTATCATAAACTTATAATTAATTTATATCATTATAATTTCTAAAAATTCACAGCTCAGTCTTCACATGCAGAGGCGGCCATGGATACAATGGTGGCCCTTCATAATACATCTCTGTAATTTTTTTGTAACAAACAAAAGATGATGACGTTGTTTTGATTACTCAAAATTCCATGGTTAATTTTTGGTCAGCAGTTTAGATTCCCTTTAATAAAATAAATATTTTAAGGCCTGCTGACTAGCAATCAGTGTTGTTACCTAAGCTGCAAAGCTGTTAAGCTTATCTCCATAATCTTGCAAAAGGGTCTGAATATTTAGGTGTTTTCATAGCAACAGCTCACAGGGAAATTGCCCAGGAGAAACTCTATAACAGCGGTTCTCAACCTGTGGGTCGCGACCCCTTTGGCGGTCGAACGACCCTTTCACAGGGGTCGCCTAAGACCATCCTGCATATCAGATATTTACATTATGATTCATAATAGTAGCAACATTATAGTAATGAAGTAGCAACAAAAATAATTTTATGGTTGGGTCACAACACAAGGAACTGTATTTAAAGGGCCAGAAGGTTGAGAACCACTGCTCTATAGCATATGAACACATGCTTGCCATTCACACACACACACACACATACATTCTTCTTTCTGTGCCTTCAGAACCCAGCTCAAAATTTTCCTGCCTAATTTGCTCTGGACATTTGGAACATACCAGACATTCTGATGTTCCCGTAATTTTGAACTTGGTCTTTTTCAGCTCTAAATGCCTGCTTACTAGACCTATCATTTACTCAGGATTGAGCTATCAATTATTTTGTGAAGCTTTCCTGACACCCTCTTCTTCCCGCATTGAGTTAGCCAGTTCACCAATGCTCCCACAGCTCACTGAGCCACCCTACCGTGGCTGGGACTCATTGGCTCATAATTTATCTGTCAAATATCTATTTCTGTCCACCCTGGAAGATCTTTGGGAAAGAGACTGTTACAGAAGCCTCGAGAAAAACCAAGCAACGCTTAGAGAAATGGAGTTACCCTGCTTTATTACGCTGGCAGGCTCAGAGGAATATGTCTCAAATTCTGAGCCCCAGCATGGAGGAAGCTTTCCCTTTTTATAGTTTCTAGGTCTGTTTGTCTCCCAAATTTGGAATGAGCCTTCCGAACCTTTCAAAGGCTTTACAAAAACAATAAAAGAACCCCTGTGTGCTGGGATGGAGCCTGGGGGGGGGGGGGTGGTAGTGTACCTTGTAACTATCTTGTAGGGATCTTATGGCCTTGAGCACAGCACAACTTAGTAGATAACTAACAGGCACCTGGTATGGGGGTGGGTAGAAACAGATAGAAGCTAAAAGCAAAGTTAATTTATAGAACAAGGGACCGTCTAAAAATAGCAGAGTATTTTAAACAGCAGTTTTTACAAAATAGAGGTTATTATGCATCAGGTTGACAACATAGTTTGGTTCTGCTTCTTTTGGAAGGCTCCAAATGTTGGGCAAGTTCAACTTAAAGTGTTATAGGAAGGTTAGCCTTTTAGCCATCTCAAGACCACATCTCTGTATGTGGCATATAGTTGATTCTCAATGTTTGCTGAATCAATGAATGGTGAGCTAGACTGTGCTTCCATGTACAAAGGTAGCCCAAGCCACACCCTTCTCCTAGTGAAGGGCAGCCTTCTGCCTCTGTCTTTGCTTCATGGGCCTCCGGTTCTCCTTCTCTTCCAGTCTGATCTGCCCCCACCCCAGTCCAACTCAGTCTCCAAAGTGACCATTCTAACCCAGATCTGATCATGTTCCTCTGCCCTAGAATGAAGGGCAAGCCCTATAAAGTGTCATACCCACAGCTCACTCCTTACCTCATCATCTGCCACTTCCCTTCTTTCACTTTCTGTTTCCCAAGTTATCCAAGTGCCAGCCTCCTGGCTCCACAACCACAAACCGATGTCTCTCACCTCCACATCTGTGACCACACTATTCCCAGTGGTTGGGAAGCCTTTTCTCTCCCCTTCCCGCTTCCCCAAGCAACTCCTAGAATTCCCTTCAGATCTGGTTCCCAAGTGGTTTGGTTGCCAGAGGCCTCATCTGGACTCCCTGCTCCACACTCTTACAGCAGGGCTTCCCGGGACAGAAATCAGCAGTTGATCAACTAGACTGGAAGCTCCTCAAGGCAAGAGGCTCTTGCCTTGTTCACCACTGCGTTCGCCTGGGGGCCAGGCTATTTATCGGAAATAACTAATGAGCAGAGTTGAGGCTCCCTAGGGCAGACCATACTCTGTCTTGCATCCTTTCTTCTTTCTTCTGCCCTTGATAGCACCTCTTTTCCCGGCAGGTTCTCAACAAGTCTTGGGAAGTAACTTAAGTAAAGTAGGCATGGGCAGGGAAAGAGTGTGCTGTGTGTTCCTATAGCTCCAAACTAAAATAATACCAACTACTGTACTGTGGCAGCAATTTATTTCTTTTTTTTTAAAGTATAGCCTTTTTTCTTTCATCACAGGAGTGCTCCCAATCACTTGTTTAAACTGGATGATAGAATAAAAAACACAGAGATATCAACAAATTCACCTAACTAATGTGCCATGACAATAGGCAATTGGTAAGAGTAGCACTATTGTATGTAAGTAAGAAAATAGCACCAAACTCAATAAAAAGATAGATTTCCAGGTTATTAAATGAAGGACTAGACAGAAAAGGAAATGAGATGTGTAGGCTTGTGGTAACACAGTATTTGTCTACATATAACTTAGATGAAATCTGATTTAGAGTTGGTGTGTTTCCATAATGCTGACCTCCCTACTTCAAAATCAAATGTATTGGGATAAGTTAAAAGCTATTTTTCCCCCTCAATTCTGGGCTTGGCTGTTTTATCCATAAATTTAAAACTGAAAGAGAAATGCTTCCCTTTGGAGAGCTTCCTTATAGTTTGCTACCAAATCATAGTGTGCCGACCAGACTTGTTTATTTCCTTCTCCTCTTTGAAGCAGTGCTATTTCCTCAGTGCTGATCTCATGGGTAATGCTGCACAATCTGACCTGGGCCTCCTGCAGAATTTACCTCTTTCTTCAGTGTGCTTCTAGAACACTCTCACAGGTGTCCACGTGTGCTCATAGATGCAATGATGTCTAAGGTTTGTGACATCTGACTAGAGTCTTACCCTTGACCCTGTGTCCACTGGTTCTAGAAGCCATAAACCATCTAAATGCCCAAGTGGGAAGATATCCTGTGAAGTTCCACCACAGTGAGGTTGCACAAAGGGAGGGCCTGCCCCCTCGTTCACTGATGTTGCCCCCATAATCTGGCCTCAAAGCAGCGTTGCTTGTGCCCAGAAGTACTTGAGTCCATCCTTCTGCTCCTGTCCATGCTGCTGTCTGCATGGGCTTTGTTCTAGTCCACAAGGCTGGGTACAAATGTAGGCTCCATAGTCCAACTCTACCTCTTCCACCATAGCCCAAGGATAAATAAAAATCCTCATTCACTGCCACCTTATCCTTCAGCTCCCAAATAACATCAAACCTAGAGATTAAGCCCTCTTCCCAGCCATGTCCCCACTCAATTCCAGCCATGCAAACTCTAGGAATGTCAGGGGACTTTTGATCCGAGATGCCCAGTGTATCTGTGGGTCTTCATCTTTAGATGCTGTCATTGTTGAGTTTTATGTCCTGGAGTATTCCCAGCCAGTCAGAAATGCTGTCCAGTCCCCCTTTCACCTCTGGGAATCTGTCTGGGCAGCTGAAGGAAAACTGTAAGGGCTGGTGCCAACTCACATGATTGACACATCAGAGGTTATTCAAGAACCTCAGAACCATGTCACCCATGTTTCAGGCTTTTACCAGTCAGGCAGCATGGTGTGGGAGACTGTAAAGCAAGCATGTCAAACTCGGAGCCCATGGGCCACATGTGCCCCACAACGAATATTTTTGCGGCCCAGCCAATATAACGGTATGTAAGAAACATTTTAATAAAAATTTCTTAACTTAATTTTTACAATATCCTGTTACATATAATTATTAATAACAAACTACAACATTCACTAATGACTGATTACTATAACCGTGTTGCATTCATTTCCCTTATGTGCCTTATGCACAAGCACACCATTTCTCTCCACTAATACTAGCAGCGAATATTTCAGCAGGCAATTGCCACATCATTAGTCTTGCACTGACTTGTTTGGTGTGCACAACAGGAAATATTTCACTTTCAGAGAACAAGAAAAATAGTTGTATTTGCATTATGATTATTAATTTGTGCAGTTATTCAGTGTCTGATAAGTGAATGTTCAAGAAAAATATTAATTTTTTATTAAAATGTTCTATTATTTTATGTTAACGGTTACCCTTTGAATTCAGCATATCTCTATCAAAATAAACATGTTTCTATGAAATTTGAAGCTTTTTTTTTTGCAGCACACATAAACTTAAACCTTGTTTATTTGGCCCATGTCAGCCTTTGAGTTTGACATGCTTGCTGTAAAGTACGACAATGTCAGACGAGTTTAGACAAATTTGCCTCCAAAATTTTTAATCTTTTTTATAAGATTATTGAAGGGTCATCCTCCCACCAGGTTCCCAGTGATGGCCAAGAGATCTTGAACTCACTTCTTCATACATTTATTTCATAAACGTTGGTTGAAGGCCTACTGAGTGCCTGGTACTGTTGAAGGAGCTGAAGATTTAGCAGTCAGCAAACCTTTCAATCCTAGAGAGAGGAATGAAAAGAGCAAACAGATGAGTAATATACTGTTAGATTCAAAATGCTGTGAAACAAGTAAGAAGATGTGATGGAGAGTGAAAAATAAATTTTTGAAACTTTTTATTATGGAAAATTGCAAGCAAATATAAAAGTAGAAAAAATAGGACAATTGATTTTTGAACAGGGGACTGGGGCATCAACTTTCCATGCAGTCAAAAAATTCATGTGTAACTTTTGACTCCTCAAAAACTTAACTACCGTCAGCCCTTCGTGTCCACGGGTTTCACATCCGTGGATTCTACCAACTACAGATCAAATATGGTATTTTTGATCCACCATTGAAAACCCACCGATGGGGAGAGCCCACTGCACTAATAGGCTACTATTGACTGACCAGAAGCCTTACCAATAACATAAACGGTTGGTTAACACATATTTGGGGATATACTGTATGTGTCATATACTATATTCTTTACAATAAAATAAGCAAGAGATAAGAAAATGCTATTAAGAAAATCATAAGAGAAAATATATTTACTGTATTTATTTCAAATATCTGCATATAAATGGACACCCAGCGTTCAAACCCATGTTGTTTGAAGGTCAATATCCACCTTTATGCTTCTACAATGATCAAACCAAGACCCTCATCTCTCTCCCTACCCACTCTCCCCACCCCACCCTGGATTATTTTGAAATAAACACAAACATTATATCATTTGCTTATACGTGTTTGGGCATGAATCTCTAAAAAAAAAAAAAAAAGGAGTGCCATTTACCTAGGGTAGTCAAGAAGGTGTCTCTTAGGAGATAGCCCGGGAAAGAGATGTCTGATTGGGAGAGTTATAGACTTAAAAACAGCAAATGCAAACATCCTGGCATAGTTGAGGATCCATAAAAAGGTCTGGGTCCTGCCCCCTTGCCCACTCATCTTTTTCTACTTCCCATTCCTTCCCACCAAAAGCTCTTTCCCTATTTAATTGTGCCATGAGGGTAAGGAACATGCCATTTTGTCATTCACAGTCTCCCCTCACACAGCGCCCAAACATAGTGGGTACTGAATAAATGTTTCTGGGAGTAAACATTAATGAGTAAAAGGAAGTGACATTTGCATTGTAGCAGGCAGTGCTAATGCTCCACCCAGATCCCTTGGAATCCCTTTTTTCTGTGAGTTCCCCTCACCCCTTAGGCAGGGGTTTCAATGACCAGCACCTGCATCCTCCGTCCAAGAACTCCACTTCCCCCCAAGAGCCAAGAGCCAACAATGCCACATTGCCTGGGCTTTCATTCCCAGCCCTCTCCTCAACCCGGGAGCTCTTTACTGGGACTCTCGGTGAAGCATGAACACCCAGCTTCTGTGCCTTAGATAGAGCAGGATCTAAAGCACACTCCAGTTTCCCTGGGGGGTTGGAACTCCTCCCCTCCTCATCCTTTCTGGAAAAGATAGTAGTAACTTTCTTTTAGAAAAGTTACTCAGAGTTAGAAAAGTTAGTAGTAGCTTTAAAAATTCCCCTGTTAACCAACATGGCTGGGTCTTGAAGCATTAATAGAAAGTTAGTATATTTAAAGTTTTACCACGAAATTAAAATATAAATTATTCTAAAACTATCCTGAACTCAATGTGATTTTACATTGATGAATCCAGGTATCTCAGTACGTGGCAGTGCCTGAGTCATCACTGCAAATCTCGCCACTCTAGCACGAGATTTCTCAACAATGATCAGACTTCTGTTGGCAGAAATGTGGATGGTCCGCATCTAGCATGCTGTCACCTCTGTGGAGACCTGCGCAGAGAGCAAGCAGGAAAACTTGACTCTATATTCAACTTCACGAACTTATTCCTAACTGCTATATGAGTTTTATAACATGTGATTGTTGTGGCAGAAGGCACGGGGGAACGATCAGCCAGCTCTGAGGGAGGAAAGTTTAACCTTTATTTCGCAGATCTGCTAGTCCAGGGTAATTCCGGATCCAAAGCCTGAAATGAACTCGTGGGGAGGCTCTGACCTGTATATCTCTTCCTGTGGGGGGGGGGGGGGGGTCCCCGCAGCTCCACCCAAGTCAGCTGTGGTGGGGCCCTGGGGCTGGGCTCTGCAGCTCCACGCAAATCAGTCTGAGTGGGGAAGTAAGATTAGTTTTAACCAGATACTGAACTAGGTTGCCAGCCCTGCCCCCCCCTGCCCCCCATTTTCCTTTTCATTATAATCATGAGACCATGGGGGAAAGCCTGGTAGGCTAAAACACACATCAAGTAGGTTGTTGAGATGAACATGACCACCCTTCCTGTATGTATCCGCTGGAATTTCCTTGACCTTTGGAGAGAAGACGTGAGGGTCAGACGTGGAAGTGCTGATTTGGTTAAAAGAATCCTAAGGAACTGAGACACAGTTCTCACATATACCGTGTAGGAAAAGCAAGACCGAATGTATGTGAGTGAACTCAAAAAGCCACGATTGTCCTCCTGTTTCCAGGCAGCCACTGCAAGTCACTTTGTACCCTAAATAAGGAGTAGAGTGAGATGAATGCATTTATGAACATCCTCATTGAAAAACAAATCGCACCACATTTTCAGGATTCTAAATTGAAAAGTTAGTAGCAAAGAGAGCTGCTCCAAAATCCATTCTCTATAAAATCCACATAGCTCATGAAGAGAATGATAAAACTATAGATCATGGGTCCATTATGCTCCAAAGGAAGGTTTTGAGCCTCTGTATTCATAAGGCCCTCTTGGAATAAAGGCATAAACATGGGAATATAATACCATAGCTATCCTGCCTCATCCTGCTGCCATATTTTTGTAAATAAGATTTCTAATAATAGAATAACATCATCAGCAAAATTTCATGAAAAGTATTGCTATTACCAATGTTCAGATTCAAAAAACCTGAATTCTTTACCAAGCGGTAGAATGTGCATATTTCTGGGAAAGAGAAGATGGGGCAAGACTTGAATCAAGATACTCCCTCCATCATCTATGGTGACACTTATTTGATGTCATACATATGTGACATCATTTAAGAGTGTGCCTTCAAGAGACTTTATCTGCCCTAGCTGGCTTGGCTCAGTGGATAGAGCATCAGCCTGCGGACTCAAGGGTCCCAGGTTTGATTCTAGCCTAAGGGCACATGCCTGGGTTGTGGCTTGATCCCCAGTGGGGGGGGGGGGGGGCAGGCAGGAGGCAGCCAATCAATGATTCTCTCTCATCATTGATGTTTCTATCTCTCCCTCTTCCTCTCTGAAATCAATAAAGAAGTGTATTTTTTAAAAAGGAGACTTTTATCAAAGCTTTTCTTCTCAGTACCCTTTACATTTAGTGTCCACAGATAACAAAGATGTGCACAAAAGCGCTATAGATTTATACCCAATGACCAATGTTGATATGTTGATGTAGAAACTGCAAATCCTATAAAAAAATTTTTAAATAAATCTTCCTGCACGGCTCCACTATCAAATCAGCAAGTGTGGGATAGATTTATTCACAATATTTTGACATAACACAGGAATTAAACTCCAAAGTGGGTGTCCTTGTAGAAATCTAACAAATGTAAACTAAGTGTGTGGATAATGTACTAGAAAGGAGGTTTCCCTTGCTGGTCTGTCACATACTGACCCTGGCCTCAAAATTAAAACACCATTTTCTCTATAAAGTTCTCTATAAATAATCAAATATGAGAAGCCCAAGACAAGCAGGAGAAATCATGTTTTAAAATACTTCTTTATAATGTCCCCCAGTCTGAAATATTTTTTATATGTTTTATTGATTTTGAGAGAGAGAGGAGGGAGAGTAATAGAGAGATAGAAACATTGCTGAGAAAGGAACATCATCAATCGTCTGCCTCCTGCACGCCCCCTACTGGGGATTGAGCCTGCAATCTGGGCATGTGCCCTGACCAGATATGAACCAGCGACCTCTTGGTTCCTGGATCAACACTCAACCGCTGAGCCACACCGGCTAGGCCAGTCTGAAATATTTTCAACCAACTTATTTGTCTTTTTAATCATGAAACCTCATCTAATAATTGTGTTAGTTAGCTAATATTTTCTTTTAAGCTACCCTTTAAAAAATAAGTACAGTGCCCTAGCCGGTTTGGCTCAGTGGATTGAGCATCAGCCTGCGGACCTAACCCAAGTTCGATTCCGGTCAAGGGCACGTGCCCAGGTTGGGGGCTCAGTCCCCAGTGGGGGGCATGCAGGAGGCAGCTGGTCAATGGTCAATGATTCTCTCTCATTGATGTTTCTGTCTTTCCCTCTCCCTTCCTCTCTGAAATCAAGATACTTTTAAAAAATAAGTACAGCAAAATTAGAGAATACAGTTAAAATATAAAAATAGAGAGTATACCTGGGTTTGCAATATTTCAAAAGTAGAAAGATATTTGTTGAGTTGAATTCGAATTCTGATAAACTGATCAGTTCAACATCCTCAAACATAATATGAACTGTGAGAATAACGAGCATTTATTAAGAATGTGATATGTGCAAAGTATTGTTCTCAAACTTTTGCATGTGTAATCTCACTTAATTCTCATCATTACTCTGTGAGCATGTACCTGAAATAACTGCTATTTTTAAATGCATTTTTTTCATTTTGTATTGTTTTATTCACTTATATCATAAACATTTTCCATTTTTCTACATAGTAAGATGGATACTCTTTTTACACCCATTTTACCCATGAGACAAGGAGGCATGGTTTACTAAAAGTCACAGCCCAGGCAGTCTGGTTGCAGAGCCGATGCCTTCAACTGCATGAATGGAAGACATGGCTCTGTGAGGTTGGGGGGTCCTTCCTCACTTGAACAAAACTATTTTAAAAATTATTCTGTTATTTTCTTCCCTAAAAGTTTGGGAGATGGTATCTTAAGAAATCCGTGTTTCTCTTAGTAGGTTTTTAGACTATCTAAGGTTCCCGAATTATAGCTTAATGTATTCCATTTGGGTGGGACATGAGAACTCTGGCCCCCTGCAGATCCTTGCTTTGAGATCTTCTGCGTTTATAAATTGCATGCACTAGAATTCAGCATGTCTTCCAAGTTGGTCTGTTGAAAATACAAGTACGTAATGCAGTCAGACTTCATCTGAGCCATCCTTGGCTGGTCAGGCACACTGGCAATGAAAGATCTGAAGGCCTAAACTTGGCAGCAACTTTAAAATATCCAGTTGACCCCAGAACGTTAGCATGCTCATTATGTGCATTTATTGTGCCTGGGCGCCCTGCTGTCCAAATCTACCCCGAGTCTCCAATCAAGAGGAAGCGTTGATAGGAACACTGCTAATATGACATGACTGGCGACAACACAGAGTGACATGACCCGAGGTGATGAAGAGAACACTTGTGGTTTCCCCACCATCCCCTCCCCCCTCCTCGCCACACGTCTTCTGCATATAACATCCCTGCCTTGGCAGTTGCAGACAGAAAAGCCAAAAGATATCAAGTTGTATCCATCAACAGCCCCATGGTCCACCTGAAATGCTGTCAGCTTACAGATTGACTTGTAGCCACTGTCTGCATATACCACACTCCCTCGCCTGTAGTTCCAGCTCTAGTTCCAGGGGCCAGCAAGGCATCTCCCGAGAGCCCACTCGCTTTTCACAAAGACCTAGGGATGCCAGACAGGAAATAAAAGAGTCATCCAGTTGGCATTTGCACCATTAAGAATGAAAGGCAGCAAAAAGGAACAAATTGGGTTTCGATCTAGGCCCAGATATAGAGGAAATAAACATTAAAAATGAACAAAATCCGTACATTTGTGGTTGCTGAAGCAAGCTTCCAAAGCAGAAGGTACCCATTCCTGGCCCCATTACACAAAGGCTCAGAGTCAACCGTTAAGTATCTATTTGGTTTTACATTTAGAATAATAATTTAACCTTTATATAATGCCTGTATTTACAGAAAATACATGGGACTATAGCTGAACAACACACAAGTGTCCTAAATGTGGGAAATTCTCACTCTGCACTGCTGTATTGTATCCAGAGAGTAATTCCACAATTTCCTACGTGAATTTTTGATTGACCTAGAGGTTAAGAAATGTCTTACAATTTCTAAAAGCATTTTCCCTTCATTAAATAGGAATCACATCTATTTTCTTCAGAGAGAATTCCATATACATTGAGTGGCCAGATTATTATGACCGGCCAGATTATTATGACCACCCCATCAGTACAATGAAGTGAATTAGTTATGCAAATAATAATAATAATAAAACCTTGGGAGTATTTGCTTAGGAAGTTTTCAATATTCAGTATTTTTGGAAGTGTCAATGAAGCACTGATAGGGTGGTCATAATAATCTGGCCGGTCATTATAATCTGGCCACTCAGTGTATACTGACTTACATTTTTCATCCAAAATTGTATATTCAACACTAAAACCAAACTCCACATAATTTAATCTTTCTTTGAGGATTAAGAAGATAATTTTGAGATCTCCCTGAAACTCAGGAATTTCATTAT
Organism: Myotis lucifugus; assembly: GCF_000147115.1. Lineage (NCBI taxonomy): Eukaryota > Metazoa > Chordata > Mammalia > Chiroptera > Vespertilionidae > Myotis > Myotis lucifugus. The sequence goes on along the minus strand of NW_005872725.1, from coordinate 24,530 downwards.
TATTTCAACTTGTATTACATAAAAGAAATGCAAACCTAGCAGCTGGCAGACAATCTGAGACGAGTATACCAATGGGCAGTCCCTGTCTGGCAGCTTGGGGCTGGGATTCCTCAAGGGATCTCTTTACTTTGCGAGTGAAAAATGAACACACTATGAACTTTATCACTTTAGGTAGTCAAGCCAAAAAAAAAAGAGTTCTCTCTTAATATTACCATTTCTTGCCTCATATACACTGTCAAAATATACCCAGAAAACCAAGATCAAGGCAACCTGAATTTTAAATCTCATGGTGGTAATCTGGCATAAGACAGGGTTTCTCTTTAGGCTGATGAATGAGAATTTTTTTTTCTCCTTAAAAAGAAAATCATTATTGTCTTTTAGTAGAGAGATAAAGGCAAAAGACATAAAGGAATGAGCTTAAAATGGATTTCCATTTTTAAAAAAATGTGCTAGGTCAATGGGATTACTGTAGAACTAGTTATGCAAAAATTGGTAATAAATAAATAAAGAAACCAAAAAGATAGAAATATCACATTTATGAAGAAAGCATTATTAATTCCTATTCTTCTTTATGTTCCTTTGACAACTAGTATTTCCTCATTGTGAAATGGTATAAATGCTAGGCAAATTTTCAAAGTAATTAAATAATGAAATATTTTGGGGGGAAAAGAATGAAAAGAAAGAGAGAAAGAAAAGAGACTGAGAAAAGGATGGAGAAAGAAAGGAAGGAAGGAAGGAAGGAAGGAAGGAAGGAAGGAAGAAAGAAAGAAAGAAAGAAAGAAAGAAAGAAAGAAAGAAAGAAAGAAAGAAAGAAAGAAAGAAAAAGAAAGAGGCAGGCATCTTTCAAAGAACTTCCAGGCCTTGCATTAAGTATGGCATTAATTCTTTTTCTCCCAAGTCTTAGTCTTGGCAGGTTCCTGCTAAAATGCAGGAATTTCATGGATGTGGGAACTGGTGATGGAAAATGCATTGCTACACACAACAATTGTTGTACTTGAGAGGAACTATATGGGAAAAAATAACACCCTAGAATAAATACAAATGAAATTCATGTATCAAAACCAATACTGTGAAAATAGTTATAATATTTCTTGAATTTATATCTAGTCATTAACCTAAATGCAGATTTTAGTTCAAGCTACACTTCTGCCTCATGGTCAGAAGGCCTGAAAACCTGTGGTGTGGAAAATTGGCAGGATAAAGAATATTGAATTGGTCTCCATGAAAAACTGATTTTGGCAGCCATAACCTCCCCGTTGAGTGCCCCCGCTTCCCAATCAAATTCTTCTTTCTATTTCACTCTTGTCCCAGGAAAGAAGCCAACAGAACAGTATATATCAGTTAAAATAGTAAGCAGATGTCAACCTGACCGTTCACCATAGGACCTTTCTCATTGGCCTTGAATCTCATGGTCAGGGTGAGTCCCTCAAAAAGGGACTCTAGACTCACCCTCTGAAAGCACAGACATTGGAGGCTTCCATTTCTGCTGACTTTGGTTTCCTTCTTCTTTAGAGAAGGAGGTAGAGTGAGCCATCAGCCTTACCCGATAACCCTAAAAGAAACCGCAATTCCCAAATGAAAAAGATCAATTTATTTGAAAAAATCCAAAAAAATATATTCCTCTCTTTCACTCCTACTCCTGTTTTAATCCCACATTCTGTTTGGTTCCCTCAAGGAAAGTGGACATTTCCTCCGAGTTTTATTTAGTCTAGAGGACAAAAGGCAGGGACTTCTCCCAAATCATTTCCCCACCTAGGAAGATCCCAATGGCCCACCTCACTCTCTCCTGGACTAGTCCTAAACCCAGGCTCCGTTAAGCACCCTAGTCTTGGTGGAGAATATTTTGCTCCCAGCCTCATTTCCAACCACCCCAACCCCCACAGCTTTCTGAGGGAATGTGCACCAGGCCCCCTCTGGTGGGTTCCGGGCCCTTTGCATGAGCTAGTTGGGGCGAGAACTTTCTCCCTCCGGTGAATGTTGTATTCGTGTGCTGTACCTGTGCGTCTCTCGGTGGTTTCACCCTGATCTTTTCTCTCTTTGCAGCTGGTTAATAATCCACTAGCAAGTCAGGCTGCAGCGGCTGCAGCAGCAGCAGCCATGGGCTCCATAGCAAGCTCACAGGCCTTTGGCAATGCCCTCTCCAGTCTTCAGGGGGTCACAGGTCAACTAGTTACTAATGCACAAGGACAGGTGAGTGGGAGATGGGAACAAGAGTGAATATTTATGGCAGATTGAACTCGGAAAGGAAATGAATTTCTTTTGCATGACAGTGATATGTAACCACATCTATATGAGGCAAATAAATAATGTTTACTAGCAATGTCAAGAAGGGGAGACGGGTTGGGAGGTTTTTCTATATTTTAGAAGGAAGATTTCTTTTTCCTTCTCCCCAGAATGTCTGTCACATTGTGTTTTTGTTTCTATATGGTGACGTGTCTTCAGACCTTAATGGAAGAAATTAACTTTTCATAATAGGGTATTCTTTAAAAAAAAAAAAAAGATAAATTTTAAAAATAAAATTTTGGTTTTGCTTTTTTATTTTTTCATTCTTTTAAAACTTGGGTAATTTTGGAAATTGGTAAGTTTCCTTTTCTAACTGCTCTAAAATTTCTAAACTTAATAAATTGACATGACAAGCCAGTTTCTGAATGTATGGGGAGGTGATCGGAAAAGACTGACAAAATTGTGTAAAAAATCAAAGAAAAAGGGTGAGTTAGAGTGAAGCCCCCTGCAAGTTGGCTGCACATGCCTAGCTTCTTGCTGATTCTCGTGGAAGCTCGGTGGTCTCTTGTATGCTTTTAGGTTTCCTTCAGTCTGCCAGGCCAGCAAACCTTCCTCATGTCCTGGGCAGTACGCGCGCTCCCTTACACCACTAACGTGCCAGTGTTGTGGTCACCAAAATACTGATGGAGCTTAAGATGAGGTGGCTCCATCTTCAAAACCCCATTTAACATAAAAGCTGCTTGAAAAACAAACCAGAATTGAAGCTGATGGTGTCAGGGTGCCCTCCATTCAGAGGCCTGACACTCTGTCTCAAATGTTACCATTTCTTTTATTTTTTTCCTAGGCTCACCATTTTAATCTTATTTCTCCAGGTATTATTGTATTTATATATACAATATAGTTTACATGCATTTTTCATCTTTATTGAAAGTATTTCTGGTGATGACACACAAGGGAGAAGGAGCTTGCACGCTCTCCAAGATTTTTCCTCCCGGAGTTATTTAGCTGATAGTGAGTTTATGCATCCCTGCTTGGCCTGCTCTGTGGAGAACAGGAATTGTGATATCTCAAACCCTGCTTTTATTTTACATAAATAGTAAACAGAGATGCATTATAAGCTAAACCATCTCCAGTTAGGTCACAGGAAAAAAAGCTGACCTTGTTATATTTCCCGGGCGGGTGCAGGATTGTCCCGTCAGAACCCCGAGGGCTGAACGATAGAGCTTGTCAAAGAGCGGCCCCAGGTAATGAATCATCTTATCACAGGTGCACACCGCACATATTAAAGGAGGATCGTATGAACACCGTGCCCTCTACAGTCACCTTTCAATGTCGGCTTTAACCCGTGTTCCAATCCCTTTTCATCAAAGTATCGTTTTATGCAGCGGCTCTAAATGGGGGCTCTCAAAAGCCTATTAAGATTTCTGGAGGGACGGGTATTGGTGTGGAGGAAAAGTTGGTTATAATATCTATAACTCATTCTTAGATCAGGTCAATCCTAGAAGCTGTTTCCTAGAGTTATGCCCGAAATAGAACACCCCAATTTATTCCTGCGAGGCCGCCGGTAGAATTTAAGAGTGCGCGATAGAAACCCGATCCACTGATGTGTATTTCCCTCTGATTTTTCCGTTCCACTGTCCAAGTAAAATGTACCACTATGCCCCACCACTTGAGAATTGGTGGTGGAGAAAATTCCTTAAGGGTTATTAGGAGTTTGTTCTTCTGATAATTTAATGGCTGATCATTTTGCCAATTACAAACCCATCCCCTTACCAGGGGCTAGAGTTTCATCCTTTGCTTTGTTTGGCCTTTGCCTGCTTCCATCTCTCCCAGCCCATAATTACCCATAAGGAAATGATCTTCGAAGTAGAAGCTTGGTTCGTACTCTGCATATAGTGAATAGGCATTGATTGTATTTAAATTTTTTATTTTAGAAACTGTATTAAAATAGTTGATTTTATATAGTACACAAACCTCCTAAAACAAAAAAAGATACATTTACAGAGAAATTAATATTGCCTACTCGTAAAATCTTTAAAAAAAATTGATTTCAGAGATGAAGGAAGAGGAAGAGGGGGATAGAAACATCAATGATGAGAGAGAATCATTGATCTGTTGCCTTCTGCACACTCCCTACTGGGAATTGAGCCCACAACCTGGGCATATGCCCTGACCGGGAATCGAACTGTGACCTCCTGGTTCATAGGTTGACACTCAACCACTGAGCCATGCCGGCTGGGCCCACTCATGAAATCTTGTCTGAGAGTTTTAGAAACATGCCCAATGGCACCATGTTTTCCGCGCAGTGCCAGAAGCGACCAAGATACTTACAGTTCCAAGTAGATGACTTGGCCACATTCACGTAGCACTATGTGTGTGTGTTTTAATCTTTGTAATATAAACACAATCATCTTCTCAGAAAAAAAGTACATGCCTGAATCTGTTGATACAAAGAGACGTATCCAGGTCTTACAAAGTGGTCAAATTACAACAAAAAAGAAGGGCAAAAATTACTTGCTCAGTGTGTGTTCTTTTGGCTTGTATCAATGTGGTTCAAAAAGTAAAAATATATTGTAATCAAGTTAATACAATTAGCCTTGCTCAAAATACTGCATAATATAGGATTACTATACCGAGCCAATTTTCAATTCCTTAAAAATCTCCAAAGAGCTTTCCCAGAAAAGGTACAAAAAGAAAACTCTTAATATATTTAGAGATTCTTTTCTTGTAAGTTTTTGATATTAACCATTTTTCATATTTGAAAATGCACCCAGAAGTAATAACATTAAAATCCAAGTAAACATTTGAAAAGCATGTTTACTCCACTGATAATTCGGTGAGGTAAGCCTACAGAGAAGCCATCTCCACTCCTAAGAGTCTCTGGGCTACCTAGAAACCAAGGTGGAATGGCCCAATAGCCAAGAGCCCTGACTGAATTCAGACCTGCCTGGGATTAGGTTTAGGCGTCACCTTTTTCTGGTTGTATGAACCTGGGGCAGTGACTTAACCTTCCTAAACCAGAACCTCATCCTCAAACTTCTAAGGTAAGGAGGCAGCCTGGGCCAGTGGCGTGTGCTTGCTGGGCAAGGGGCCTAGGAGGCAGATGCCTCTCCTTACAGGGAGCCTTTTCTTCTTCAGACTCTTGGCCTTCAACTCTCAACATGAAATCCCACCACCTGGGACTTGTCGTTTGCTTTTATTGTCTGGAATCGGACTATGTTTCCATCTACTAGATCTCTGTAAATTTAAAGGGATGGGAAATCTTGATTTATTTAAGATGTTTATTTTCTGTTCTTTCCCCCTCCCAATCAATAATTATGAGCAAATATGAAGGAAAAAGTGCAGTCATTCACTATTTATGCCTTTCTGACCCTGCCATTCATTTGCATTTAGTTCAAAAGTCAGACACTATTCTACAGTGATTAGTTTTAACAGAAATACTAAGTTACAAAGCCACAAAGTATATATATATATATATATATATTTACCATGTTAAGGTATTTTAAAATTATACCCAACCTCACTCTGAGGTGGGAAGATAACAAGCTTCCTATTGGTAATTAGTGATCATGAATTTTATAATGACGATTATAGTGCTGAGAAGAATAATCTAGTTCTCTTTACTTACCAAATTAGGAACTCATGCAAGTGTGGAAGCTAGGCAATGCAATGAGCACTAGCAATAGACTTGCTTGAATTCCCAAGTCAGTCAATAACTCACTCTGTGACCTAAAGCAAATTACTTGAGCTCCCTGAACTTCAATTTTACTATATACTAAGGATAATAAAATCTAAATCCCTAGATTAGTAAGATTAAATGGGATATTTTAAAAAAGAAAAGCCCACCATAGCACCTATACACAAAGACTCAGTAATTGGTTGCCATCATCATCATCATTTAGAGTTGTGTAGTATTTTCTGGAATCCTATATTTGGTTTGAAGATACAGCAAGAGACAATACAGTGTACAGACAAAAAAAAATACGGGGTTTGAAATAAGACTGCCATTCATTAGCTGTGAGACCTTGGGCAATAGACTTACCCTCTCTGTGCCTCAGTTTTTTTCATCTGAAAAATGGGGATAATGATGGCACCAGCTTCCAGGATTAAAGTGCTTAGAATGGAGTCAGACACAGAGTCACCATTCAGTAATGCTATCACTCAGTAAGTGCTATCTGTTATTAATAATTAAGATGCTATGTGCTTTCAATTCATAACTGTGCATAACTAACCCACTTTATGTGTGAAGAATTTGAGAATGTGAGAATCTTAGTAATAGGAGATTAAGTTATTTTAGGGGAACTCATCCTTACCCTGGATAGTTCAGCGTGTGTGTGTGTGTGTGTGTGTGTGTGTGTGTGTGTGTTTTCACAACACTCATTCAGTGGGTATGTTTAGGATTTGGCAAGTAGATTTACCATCGATTTGTTCAACTATAGAATTGGCTTCCCTTGTGCCCCTGGCAATATCTCCTTATTGGCATTATTGCAGAAAAAATAAAAGCAAATGAAATTTTATTTTATCCTGGGGCTAAAAAAAAAGGCTCTTACATTTTAACTGAAGCTCAGAATGTTTCTTGATGAAATTACCTCTTGACTACTGTGAAATTATCTTAAGTGGCACCAAGTCAAGTCCAAGGCCCCCTTGGGTCTTTAAAGAGCCAGTCAAGTAAAAAAATCAACTAAACATTACATGTTTTTAATATAGAAAAAATTAGAAGGATCCATTCAAGTTAGCCACAAATACACACACCATTTTATGAATAAACAATGGCTGAGGGGAGCTGGTTTGGGGGGGGAAGGGATGTGCTATAGGACAGGAGTTGCCTCCTAAAAGGACCACAAGGCCCTGATGAATGAAAAACAGTCTGTTAATACTAACAGAAGCCTGTGCCTTGTAGGGTAGAGCTACACCCTGGATGGTACAAAACCATTCCTGGTGCGTCCCCTCTATTCAACAGCCCTGAGCTGGACAGGGGTGGGTAGACATGCCGGAACACCACCAGCTCCACACACCAACTGGAAGGCCACTCTAGTATTATAACTTTCAAATGTGGCGAGAAGTACATATCTTAGGAAGAAACATGATGCTTACATTGGGATGTTCCTCTGAATTATAGCAACAGTGAGCTAGATAGAGGATATCTCAAGAAGATGAAAGAGTAGGTTAGAGCAGTGATTCCCAAAGTGGGCGCTACCGCCCCCTGGTGGGTGCCGCAGCGATCCATGGGGGCGGTGATGGCCACAGGTGCATTTGTTTTAACTTTTTTTTGTATTACCTTTCTATTCTGAGTTCAATAAATAGTTTCATAATTTCAAACTTCAATGTTTCTAATTTACACCTTTCTTTACTATATTTTACGAAAAAGGTAGAAACATTAATACATATATCTTTCTGTTTAATTGCTATTAAAATTTTTAAAAAATTAATTTCCAGGGGGCGCTGAGTAATATTTTTTCTGGAAAGGGGGCGGTAGGCCAAATAAGTTTGGGAACCACTGGGTTAGAGCATGGGCTTTGAGGGAAACCGGTCTGACTGAAACACATTATAGAACTCTTCCGGGCCTCTGTTTTCCTCATCCGTAAAACAGAAGTGATAAGACTTCTCCCATACTTTTTGGTTGTGGGATTCAATGTGTAATCGCAGGAAAAGTGCTTAGCACAGCGCCTGCTATGGCTTAAGCATTTAATAAGTTACATTAACTTATCAATATATAAATGTTACAGCTATTCTTTCCAGGGTAAAATAACAGCAATTGACTCTGAACTATGTATGGGTTGCTAAAGTAATTCACATAATTTAAATTAAATGAGACTCTTTTAGAGAGAGAAAGCGCTACAAGCTGAACGGAGATTAAGTTGTAATAAATGCAGATTTTAACCAAAGGACTGAGATATAATCAATTCATTCAGTAAGTGTCCCTGAGCCCTTCCATGGGTTTTATTAGATCTACTGTAGGGGAACTACCAAAGCCAAGCTGCCTGAATTTGTAAAACTAATGTCAAACCCTGTGCAAAGGAGAGAACATGTGTAACTTTGACAATGTTACTAGAGCAAACGACGTGCATTAGATGTACACAGCTAACGCCGGTTGGTCAAGAATTTAGGAAATTTCACACATACTCTTTCATTGCATTTTTAATAATGAAATATATTAAATGTATAGGAACACTTTTTAAATATTTTTTCAAAAAGTTAATATAAAAGGCATCCTTGTTCACCACCTAGATATTAACATTTTTCCACATAAGCTTCAGTTCTGTTCTCTTGCTTATTTTTAAGAGAAATAAAAACATTACTGATACTGCTAAGGCCTTAACATCCTCTTCTCCCATTCCTCTCCTTCCCTTCCCAAGGTGATTACTGTGATAAAATCGGTGATTCCTTTCATGCAAGTTTTGCATTTTTAATACAAAAATATTGATTTTTTAAAATAGGTACAAAATCATATATACAGAATACCATTCAAATACCAAAAAAAATTTGAATATATTCTTAAGACATTTTTTTAAATCCTCGCCCGAAGATATTTTCATTGATTTGATAGAGGAAGGGAAAAGGAGAGAGAAATGTGGATATCGATTGGTTGCCTTCAGTAGGTACCCCGACCAGGGATCAAACCTGCTACCTAGTATGTACCCTGACCAGAATCAAAGGCCGCAACCTTTTTTGGGGGGGCCGGGGCGGGGGGGGGGGGTGAGTAGGATGCTCAACCAACTGAGCCAACCTGCGGGCCTAAGACATTTTGCATAAATAAGAATTAAACACCTTTTGTTGAAAATTCAGCATAGGTATCTACGAACTCAGAGTCATTGTCTGTATATTTTCCCCCAAATATTCTGGTCAGAGCAATCTATTTATGCAATATGCTGAACTAATAATGGGTTTGGCCATGTTTCCTAAACCAACACTCAAAATGTCTGACAAAAGATTTTATTTTCTCATTTTCAAGTGTCATAATGTGAAGTTTTAAAAAAGGTGTGAAAATCCGATCACATTCAGTTAAGTGCCTATCAAATGGCATTTTTAAACAGAATAACATCCTTTAAAATCGGCTCTTTCTTAGAGACTGGGATATATACCAGGTAGGTTCCTGGGGTGTGTAACATTAGAAGATTTTTACCCTGGCTTCATTTGAGTAATAACGATAATGACGATAAAACAACAACAGCCTCAATCTTTCTACTAACATCTCCAATGCACCCGGTGAGCCTGGTTGAGAGCTTTATTTCCTCGTTCCAAAGAGGCCTTTGCATGGAAGCGACCGTTCCCTGAGTGTGAGGTTCCGGGTGGGACGCGGGGAGGCGCCCGCCGCTGTGTGCGCTCCGCTCAGCCCCTCAGGGGTCGCGTGTCCAGCGGGCGGCGACTGCGGCTGCGGAGAGGGTGGGGGGGGAGGCTGCCCC
>NW_005872725.1:0-14030 GCF_000147115.1 Myotis lucifugus | reverse complement strand
GCGGAAGCCTCCTTGCCTCCCTCCCAGCACCCACCCCGCAGTGTCGCCTCTCCTATAGTTAAAGGGGTGCGCGATCGTCCACAATAAACCATCCGGGGTTGCCTCCGGAGACGGAGCCAGAGAGAACCAAGGCCTCTCTCATCTAGAGCAGGACTTTGGATTGTTGTGCCGTTACATTTTTTTTTCCTGGCCACTGCATTTTCTTTTTTATTCTTCATCCCATGAGTGGGAAATGTTTTCTTGTGTAGGTTCTTGGATCAAGCCTGTTGGCACATCCTTTCAGCTAACGAATAGGAAAAGGGCCAATTAACTAATGGAGTAATCTAATTAACAGCCATAATTCTAAACAGGTGATAAATTACAGTAAAACCGCACTATAGCGGACTAATGGGGGAGGGTGTCCATTAAAGCCGAAAGTCTGTCATATAATAAAGTAGGTTTGCCGGAATGCATACGTTAAAAAATCGATAAATTAGTTTTTAATTATGTAAACACATTTGTGTAACTAAAAGTCAGTATGGTATGAAAAGTTTAATTTCATAGAAAAGGGTTTCTATATGTATTACTGCAATTTTAAATTTATACTGAGTAGGTCTAGTAAATGCGGGCATTCACCAGTCACCAAGAATAAACAAATGCACACGGCTGGGGTGTGGCTTAGCGCACGGCTGAACATCTGCCACTTGGGTTAAAAGTGCTGCAGAAGGTCAGGCCAGGGGACCACAGAACCAATTACTGTGAGATATGGTGTGATCACGTGCTAATCATTCCCCAAACATTGTGTACTAGTGGTGACTCTTGGATTTCAACATGTAGACACTATTGTTGTAGATATGTAATATTTATTTATGTTGGCAAAATTACTAGTGTTTTTTCCCAACTTATGGCCTATTCACTAAAATTGTTGAAAATAATAGCGAATTAATAAAAAAATAATAATCTGTTAACTTAATTATAAGCAAATCTTGGTTAAGAGCATTTTAAAATTAATAGAGTGTTAACTTTCACATATGACATATGGACTGGAAATTTTGTCCGTTAAATCTGAAGTTCGTTAAATCGAGGTCCGCAAAAATCGAGGGTTTACCATGCAAGACACCATTTACAGACAGCTTCTCAGAGCTAGACTGACTTCTCTGATCTTTGTTTCACCAACATAGTTTACATTCTAATTAGTGCACCCTTATGGCAAAATAATATCACTCTAAGGTCCATGTGGCTCATTTCAGTGTGCAATGCTCTTTAACCATATTATTTCCTAGAGCAAAGCTAGGTTTCAGCTAAATGTTCCTTCAGGCTAAGTAATTTCTAGAAAAGATAATGGAAATAATGATATCTCCCATGCACGGAGCCCTCACCACAGGCTGCTGTCATCTGTGATCCTGTTGGAGCACAGGTTTGATGATCTGTAATCAGTAGGTGTGATTATCCCAGCTGCCCAAATCAGCAAATTCTCAGAATGCTGCAAGTTAAGTCTGCTCCCAGGGATAACACCTTCAGTAAGTGGCAGAACTGAGATCGGAGCCCAAAGCCCACACCCATCCTCTCCTCCCTCCCTCACAGTCTTGGGATCAAAGACCTAGGTTCATTTCCGCATGCTCCATAAATGTGTCCCTCCGGAACCTTCATTGTTCTGTCTGCAAACAGGAACTGTAATTCTTGACCTATCAACCTCAGATTTCTCTTGAAGGTATATAAACACTCACACACTTGAAAATTTTAAAGAGCTGTAAACCTTGCCAAAATAAATATAGGGTATTTTAATCAATACTCTCACCATTATTATTTTTGCTGATCAAAGGAACTGGACAAATAGGTTCAAGGAAATCTCTAAAGCAATGAGATAATGTTGATAAGTTGACCTCAGGTCTCCACTTAATCTTGTCAGAGAAAATCACCCTCGGGACGCCTGGGTCTGACTGTCTATAGGTCTGCTGCCTTTCAGCGAGGCATCCTATCCAGAGAGAAAACAATGCATGGTGAGTGCTTCAAACGGGGCTCATCCAGTGAGCCTTTCTGAGCTAAATTCCCAATGAATCTTCTGTTGGGCTTTTGGTAACATCACCGAGCAAAATGATTTTAGAATTAATTAAGCTCCCAAAGTGGTAGGCCCCAGACATTTCTAGATCCTTCCCTTTGGAAGCTGCCTCTCTAAGAAAAAGAAAAATATATATTACTATATTATAAGTTTAAAGAAACTACTGATTTTTAAGTTACACCATCAATTTAATAACAACTTTTTTGGAATGGAAGAAAATACTACTGCATTAAACAAAAAGTCAACTGTTAGGGGCAGCCACTTTCACAAATTTAAGAAATTTAAAAGTTGCCATGGCCAGTGTGGCTAAGTTGGTTGAACATTGTCCCATGCACTGAGAGGTCACGGATTTGATTCCCAGTCAGAGCACATGTCCAGGTTTCTAGTTCAATGGGAGGCAACTAATCAATGTATCTCTCTCCACGTTGATGTTTTTTTTTTCTCTCTCTTTCTCCCTCTCTTTTCTTCTCTCTCTAAAACCAATAAAAACATTTTTTCAATTTAAAAAATGCGGGAGTCTTATAATTGAGGAAATATGTGATTATTTAGTAAATAGCTTTAACCAAAACCAGTATCAGAAAGATTTTTCACTGGGCTATTGATGATGGCTCTCTTTTTAGTATTTAGTTTCTAGTAAAAAGTTAGGGATGGAAGAGGAAACTATTTACATCTCAATTTTCTAAATAGAGAATGAAAATTAAACTTAATTTGGGTCTGGGGACAATGAAAGAGAAGAAATTCTAAATTTCAACTTAGAATCCCTAGAACATCATCAGTTTGTTTTGTTTTTTTACAAACAGTTTTAAGATTAAGCAGAGCATTATCAGAGAAGGGGAAACATTAAACTCACATGTGAGATGCATCAACTTCCAAATAAATGTTCATTGTTCCATTTACTATACCACATGCCCAATAATGTACCCAACTTTCTCCTTGGTTCCTAAGTTGTTGACGTGATGCATTCTTCTTCAAGATCTAGATGTCATGTCAACTCACAGGGCAGTAAGAGAGAAATGAGAAATAGATCATAGATAGGTAGAAATGGAAAGTCACATCACAGAACAGTGAAGAACTAGGTTCAAGTTCAGTGTACAGAAGTAGGCCTTTCATGATTCAATTGAATGTAATGCGTTAACCATAGGACAGAAAACTGTGAGAAAACACAGTTGGAAGAATATAGTGGCCCCCTTTACCTATAGCTGTCAAAACTTGCCTGATGGTTAGGGGTAAGAGTTCAGATTGGTCACTTATGTAAATGAGAATACAATTTCATGAGAAAAACTCATCAGCATAATTCTAATGAGTTATGGTCTTTGTTGTGAGAAATGAGAAATTCCATGGTCTCACCCTAAAGAACATTAAGAAAACATTATAAGAGGAAATTGAAAAAATGTTAGAGTGATGAGGACAACTATTTTTTATTGAACAGATAGATAAATATTGCATTCAAATATCAAAATACCTTTAATTTTGCCTCAATAATAGATATTCTCTTCACAAAAATCTTATGAGTTATCTTGAACTCATGAAACTGGGTGGTGATAAACAGATGCATCTTTAATGACGCCTGGAGTGCCTTCATTCCCCACCTTTTTTTTTTCCTTAGAGGCTTGTTTTGTTGTTTATACTAATTTAAATTCAGCTTTATGGCCTTACTGCACTCAGTACTAGGAGATACTAAATGCGAGTAGCACTTTCTTGAGGAATCGCCAAACATTTCCTTCACCAAAATCCATTGCTCCAAACAATTTGAAATATTAGAGATGACTGGTCCCCTATTTAGGTTTTTTGTTGGTTTATTTTGTTTTGTTTTGTTTTTTGTGGGGAGGTAGCTCTGATCGCTATTCGCTCTTTTTTTCTCGCATTTGGGAAGAAATATAGACAGTTCATAGGCCAGGGCTTCATTTAGGGATGTTTACTAAAGTTTCTAAGGACCAAAGCTGAGTTAAACTAAAAGGTGTTCTCCCAAGCAATAAATAACTCTAGTCTGATTTAGCCACTTAATCTGGCATCAGCAGGCAAAGCAGAAATACTTGCCCAAATTCCTTTTTTCTATTCAAACCTTTTATTTCCATACTAATGCATGTCACATATCTCTGAATATCTAACATTAATATCTGACCTGAATTTTAGGCTCAAAATAATGGCCAATATTAATTATTGTAAATACTAGAGGCCCGGTACACAAAATTCGTGCACAAGTAAGGTCCCTAGGCCTGGCCAACGATCAGGGCCAATTGGGGCCTTCTGGCTGCTAGCCAGAGCCTTCCTTCATTCCACACCGCCCCCTGGTGGTCCGCACACGTCATAGTAAGTGATTGGTCTCCCAGTCGAACTCCCACAGGGACAATTTGCATATTAAGCTTTTATATTTATAGATATTCTTTTTTTCTTCTTAACAGATTTCTTTACTATTGGGATTTTATTTTATTTTATTTTATTTCTTACATTATTACAGATGTCCACCTCCCCCGGCAACCCCTTTGCTCACCTTCATCCTGCACTGGCCACACCCACCCCAACCCCTGCTAAGTATTTTTACTGGCATTAAAATTTTAAGTCTTAGGCAAAGCCATATAAAAGCTTACAAAGTAGGTCTTGCTGCAAAATTATGGCTTCACCACAGTAGTGATTCTCTTCTGAAGGAAAAAAAATGTTTTAGAAATTTCAGTGTTGGCAGCTGCAAAGAAAATGAAAATTACTCATAGTTTAATTTGTAGTCAATACGGGAAAGTGGAAAGAGATGATGAAAAGAAATGTTTCCAGTTCATCCTTAAGATTTGTCTTTGTTCCTGGTCTTTGTCCTACTGGAAAACCATATGAATATTATTTAAAAAAATGTAAAACCTCTGAAAAAAGTTGGAAATTGAAGCACTAGATCATATTTACAAATCTTTTCCTTTTAATCTCATTGACTTGAAGGAATTTGCCTCTGTGTCACATGTCACACTTGCCCTTGTTATAAATAGCTATGTATTGAAATATACAATTAGGTTTCTATAGATAGAAAAATTATAATAAAAATCATAACATTAAAATTATATAAGCTAATATAGCACATTTATAGATGAAGGGGAACTCTGGGAGCCTGGTGGAGCTGAGCCCTCCTTGTTTATCACATAATGAATTCATATGGGTCCTTGTGTTGGGATCAAGATGGCAGAGGTTGTTATGAATGGGTTATGGTCACTGAGGAGGAACATTGTTCTGCAAACTGAAGGACATTCCCCACTGTGTGTCTGCCATTTCTACACTCCAATGGGAGTTATGTTCTTGGGGACCAGAGGTCTCAGTGAATTTACTCAGCCCTATTTACAATCCGACTTCGGCAAGCATTTTAGCCATCTTCTTTTTTACAATCAAAGTGATTTAAAGACAAAATTTAGGATCATCAGATATTTCTCAAACTTCCAAAGTCTAGAACAGTGCCTGAAATCAAACTTTGATAACATTGGACTTCTTCAAAGATTAAAAAACTATAATTTTTCAGGAGAAAATAAGAACGTATATCAATGAAGGGTGAATTCAGTAGTCCAATGGTATATTTGAGCATGCAGAAAGTCACAGGAGATCACCTCACAATTGCAGCAGTTTCCCAATATAAGAAAAGAGCAAGCAGGACTCTTGCCAATAGCAGGGGAGGGGGTTGGGAGGAAGAGTGAGTGAAAAAGGTGAAGAAATTAAGAAGTATAAATTAGTTGTTACGGAATAGTGATGGGGATGTAAAGTACAGCATAGGGAATATAGTCAATAATAATTAGATGTGGTACTGGTTGGGTACAGGATTTATTGGGATGATCACATATTAAGTATTGTCTGATCACTGAGGTATATACACCTAAAACTAATATAATGATGTATGTCGACTGTAATTGAAAGTTTAAAAAAATTAATTAAACTTAAACAAAGAGCAGGGGTTTTAGCGTTATGTAAAGGCTACCATCTTGACTATCCTAACTACCAGAAGGGTAGACTTTCTTCTTCGCTGGTGGGTTATTGGTGCCAGAGATGGCAAGATTTATAGAATGTTCCTATTAAGCCAAAAGAAACTATTTTCATGAATTCAGATGGCTAATTTCCCAATCTTCTATACAGGAATGTGAGCCATGTGGTGTGGCCTCATGCTGGGCACACAGCAGACACCCCAGAAAGGTTTTGCTGAGAGAGTGGGTGGGTGAGTATGTGAGTGATCAATTTGGGCAGGAATCAATGCATCAGTAAGACAACACCCTTAATTTTGAAGCCATTCAGAATAAAGCAGAGAGGTTCCAGCAATTGACTGGATTTCCAGACAAAGTTGAGGATGTTTTTATTCATCTGCTAGAATTATCTAGTTATCCCAATCCCTCCACTTCTGCTGCCAGTATGTCTGTATTATCTATTCATATAGGGATACTTTTTTAAAAATATATATTTTTATTGATTTTTTACAGAGAGGAGGGGAGAGGGATAGAGAGTTAGAAACATCGATGAGAGAGAAATATCGACCAGCTGCCTCCTGCACACCTCCCACTGGGGATGTGCCCTCAACCAAGGTATATGCCCTTGACCGGAATCGAACCTGGGACCCTTCAGTCCGCAGGCCGACGCTCTATCCACCGAGCCAAACCGGTTTTGGCTATAGGGATACTTTTAATGTGAAGTGTTAATATTTATATAAGCAACTAAACTCACATACCCAAAGCCTTTCAGTATATGCTAATAAATAGGCAATGCATTTCCAAGGAAAAAACTCAGCCATGGAGCAAGTGGCAAGTTCTCCATCTTTTCCTGAAGGGTCTCTCCAATCCCATTTCCCTGGCCCCAGGAGAATTGCAGGTAGTGCTGAGAGTCTTGTTTACTTGACCTTTGCTGGGAGAACCTACTTTGTATCATGGAGGATCTCTCACAGTCACAGATGAAATTGATAAACCTTTGATTCCAGTATCATGCCCAGACAAAACAGGCTAACATTTTGGCAAAACTGACTCTCCCCTCTTCTAATCTCCCTCATCACACCTCCCAGTAGCGTCACCAAGGACGCAGAGCAGTGGAACAGAACACAGCACCATGGAAAAACCAACAACCCCCTAAATAATCCCAGAACTGGCTAATATACTGTTCAGTATAGTAGGTCTAGAATTCGAGGTATAATTTTAACACTTCTGTTGATGGTGGGAACCTATAATGTGGAGGAAGGAGGAGGAGGATGAGGAGGTGGTAGAGGAGGAGGAGGAGGAGAAGGATTGTTATTATTGACTTCCTGGACTCTAATCCCTGCCCACCAGTCACTCCAGATTAAGCCATATAGGCAGTTACAATGACTTCTCAGTAATTTTCATCTCAGTATAATATCATCTTGTGTAAATTTAATTTAATATTTTGATTATACTCTGGATCAAAACTTTTATTCTGTCAATGTTTCCTAGCATTTGAGTGGGAACCCAAATAAAAGAGAAAATAACAAGTCTCATAATTATAGTAAAATATGTAAGAACAGATATTATGATGCATCTTAAAATTAAAAAACAAAACGCCTGCCTCCAGAGTTGTAGAGTGTGCCAGATTCAGCTGTAGTATTATTGTAGTGGGAACTGTCAACAGTTTAGAGCGTGGCTGCAGCTGCTTAACTTCATTTTGCCAAAGGACTTGAGGAAGATTCGCGTCCAATAAGAATGAGCATTGTATCAATTGAGTTGACTCTTCCCTGGTAGACCTGTGAGTTCCTGAGAAGTGGAATTTCTTCCATGATGTTTGCTGCTAATGGGCTGCATAACCAGGGTTCAGGGTTATGCTCCATAAACATTATTCCTGTAAAACACCTTTGGAACTGACATCATTCATCGTGTCTTGTATCATTAAGATCTAGTGGGATCCTTTAACCCCGCCTCATCATTTGCAATTGGAAAACAAAGGCATACACATTAGATTTCTTCCTTCCCAACAATTAAACCAAAGGAAGACTGTGTTCAATAGTGAGTTTTGAAGTTTGGGTTAGTTTTGTGTTCATTTAAAGATAAGAGAGGGAGAACCATAAAAGCACATCTTTATTGTACCTTATAAATATTACTGATTACTAATGAGAACAATCTTGCTAACATAATTGCCAAATGATTATGTCAAAATTCCTTCTGACTCTTATGTGTTGTCACTACCTTCTCCTGTGGTGGGCACTGGCTCTCCCTGTTATAATTTTCAGGTTTTCAAAAGCTTGAGAAGAACTTCAGCAACTAAGGCATTTGAATAGTATCCATTTTTAAGTCAACTGAAACTTCAATAATCAGTGTGATAAATAGCAGCAACTACCTCGCAGAAATAAACTGAATTCCTAGTTTATGGGAAAATGTATGTTCTGCTCACAATTTGAAACTCTCTACCTCTGGTAACTTGTTAAGTTCTCTCCTCTCTTTTCTTCCAGGTTCTCTTCTTGCCTTCCTTGCTCCTCTATTTTTCAAGCATCCTTAGTTAACAAAGTCCTGACAGTATAATCCATGAAATCTCCTTTTTTTAGTTTTAGTGACCTTAATTAAGATAATGGCAGTCCCTATCTTTACCTGATTTTAAAATTATGAATAGCAATGGCTTAAAAAATACTTGCTAATATTAAAGAATAAGCCATGTTTAATTTGTATAAACTACTAAATTATAGGTCGAAAATGTTAACATTAAATTTAAAAATAAAAAGACAGTACATTACTCTCACACTTGACCGCTTGCACATATGACAGTAAGAGAGCCTCGAGGGGCTAGGAGATTAGGAGAGGATTACAATCTTGAATTTCTTTGTCTAGTAATTTGTGATTATCAAACCCCTTCCCAAATGAGTGGGGAAAGAGGACAGAACTGGTATTTGGGGATATAATCATCAAAGCTTTGCACTGTGCCTTTCAACTTTCTGGGCCTTCCCCTCCTCCTTGATAAAAGCTGGGAGTCTTCTCCATGACTTCTCTCTGGCACTCTTAGGGACTACAATCTTCTAGGCCCGGTTCCCCGACAATAATGAAAACTGCGACCCTAACAAACTTCCGCCACCACCTCCGCAGCCCCCGCTGAGCCCTCCTCCCGCTGCCTGCTACATGGGAAAGAGCTCCCACTTCCTGCCCCACTGGACTGATTCTCCTTTCCTCCACTTGCTCACCCTGATTCTGACAGGTCGGGTGAAGATGGGGCATAACATTGACTTCACTTTGCTGAACTGTCAGAAGATGGTTTCTGCTCTCTGGGCCAGCAGATGGTTCAAGCCAACTCTTGCAGGCACTTTCATGAGGGCTTCTGAGGCCCAGCTGGGACCTCCCAATGGGGCACTGCTGTGGGCAATGTGTTTTCTTCCTGCTGCCCACTCCCTTCTCAGGGTTTGGTTTCCACAGGCCCATTCTCAAGCTCTCTCTGGTGATGCTGCCACAGTGCCCATTCGCCAGGGGGTTCTCTGGGACAGGATTATAAATGGCTCAGACTCATGATATTAAGCTCTGGGGAACACTCACATATCCTTGCCTTGCTGTCAGTGAGAGGGTAGCTGGTGCCCATACAGTGCCGTTCTCTCTCTTCTCCTCCTTCCTCCTTTTCCTTTTTCTCTTTTTCCTCTCCTTCTCCTTTCTTTCCCTGCATTTTTTTCTTCTCCCCTCTCAGCTCAAAGCCACAGCCTCTCACCCATAAATTCCTCAGGGGGGTGTTCCCCAATTTTAAGGGAACAATATTTATTCAACCACTTTCATTAATCTTGAGGAAAGGAGACTGCCTCCCTTGCCCCATCCCCGAGAGGGAAGAAGACACACAGTTTCAAACTGGGAGGGTTGAGTTCAGGACGGTCGGAAGGTCTCCTCCCTCCTCCAGAATGTGCCACCTGCTGATTCTCGGTGCTTCTATGGAAACTTCCAACTTAGCAAGACAAGGAAGAGTTCCTTTTTCCCTGTGGTGAGCTGTCTTCTGTTCTTCACAGTAAACTGTTTTCATGGTGAAGTTATAACATTCAGAAAATTTCAAAAGGTGTTTTACAACTTAGTGCAAAAGCCCAGGAGTGACCACAAAAGCATTTAAGCAAAATGAAGTTATGAACAAACATTTGTTGAACGCCTTTTTGGTTGTTAAAGCACTGTGTTGGGTGTTTTGCATACATTGTTTTATTTAGTCCTCACAATAACCTTATGAAGGGGGCATTATTATTCCCATTTTAGAGATGAGTAGACAGGTTCTAAGAAGTGAAGTAATTCGCCAACAATCTCTAGTAGTTAATGGCAAAGCCTGGGCTTGAATCCAGCCAGTGGGAAATTTGTTCTATATATTTATATTGAAACCAAACACAGCACACCCAGCAGGGATCCTAATTCTGACAGTGAAAAATATTGAGTAGGTAGGTATTCCCTAGGGTAGAATACCTATCAATACACATGATATAAGCATGAAAATGTATACCTTATAAAGTTCTTTCTCACTATTGCTCATTAAGAAAATGTGTGTCATCCACTGCTTTTCATATCCTGGGCTTTTTCAATTATGCCACCTTCAGACACACTGCCATTCTCTATGCCCATACCCATGCCAGACATTGGTAATCAGTCATGATTACCTCCCTAAACCCTGGGACCTCCAGAGCTTGAGGAAGCCACGGCCAACTGATTGATGTTGCCTGCAATGTTTACTCTATTTGTCCTTAGTTGAGTGGCTTTCGCTAATTGAACTCCTTCCCTTGCTTATCTTCATGCTTTTACTATTCTCTGGTTCAGACACTCTGCTAGAGGACTCTGTCAACATTCACACTTCTCTTGTTCCCCAACTTGAACAAAGCTAAATGCAAGAAGGCACTCGATTGCATCTTGCAAAAATAAATTTTGTTTAGGAAATAATTGTGTCCTCCTCCTCCTCCTGGAATCAACATCAGAGCTGCCAAAATAACTCTGTGAGTTTAACCTTAAAGCTAGGATCACAATGAGACTGAAATGAATGTACTATGTAAAGAAGACAACATCATCCCTCGGAGGAAGAGAGAAGAGTGGCTGAGGCCAGACCAAGGAAGGGGAAGGCTGTTTTCATTCTGGTGAATGCTCACCACCAGCTCCTCGGCTCTCAAGTGCTATAGGCACTTTGTTCCAGAATGGACAGAGTGATGTTAGTGCTTGATCTTGACCAAAAAGCACTGAGGTTACACAAATATTTGTCTCTGATGATGGATTGAAAGACCTGAGGAAGACACCAATCTACAGCATCGGTGGGTTCTTTTCTTAAAGATATGTGCGCAACAAAATTACTTGTCAATTTGACATCTGCAATCTCCTACTCTGTAGCAGAGTTTAACAGCATGTCAGCGACTATTACAGCATGTGGCCCATCAGACAACTTGTCTGCAGGCTCTGGACTTCCGTGATACCACCTGCAGCTGCTACTGATGACACCTACATGTTGGCAGGGAATAAATTCAGCACATGCTACCCTCCATTAGTCATAATTCATCCCTACTGAATACCTGAACTAGACCGAAGTCCATAGGGCACTGTAATAATCACCTGGTAACTCAAAGCAGTTACATGGTCCTGAATTGCCAGAGTTTTCTACCATTGCAAGATAATCTTTATGGTGGCTAAAATTATAATAGCTGCTGCATTAATTACAGTCTCATTTCCGTATAAGCCACCCAAACTCTTAGGGAAATAGAGATATGTGTGCTACTGAACACTAGTAGTCATTTTAATGATTTTTTCAGTTGCTCTTGCAACATGGACGTTATTCTCAGTGGTGTTTCATGCTCTTAACTCCCCTGAGGAAATAGGTGAACATGAATAGCAACAATCAAATAAGTCTCCTGTCAGAGAGGCCGGAACTCTTTTAGGTCACAAATTATCATTCCAATACCAGTGTGGGCCGTGGCCTGGTTAAAGCATTCATCAGAGATGAATCAACGCTGTTAGAGTCAGGGCAAAGACATAGAGGATCATTGCAAACGATGCCTTAGCTATTTGCTGTGGGAGTGATGGGGCAATAACCTCACTCAAAAATTTCTAATGTTGCAACCCAGGCATAAAGTAGGCCGTGCTTTTGAATTGAAGTGGAAGTGAACCAATCAAGCAACCCCTATGTCAAGGATTCATTGAGGCATTTGCTTCACACTTGGACGACGACAATAGCATCCTAGTGACTGAGCTCTTGGTTTGTAGTCTCTTGCCACTTCAGTCCATTCTATCCACACTGTCACGTTCACACCTGAAATAGCTCCATTTCGGCACTCCTCCCCATTCCCTCAAAAGCCATTCATTGAAACCCCTTGCCAGATGGAATTTGACTGACCTGTCATTGCTCCACTTTCTCTACCCTCATTCATATCCATCCATGTTTTCCACCTCCAGGTTAGAGATCTTGTTTGGAATTGTTTTGTCTGCCTTTCCATATCTCACCCAACCGCCAAGACACTGTTCTGCCCCCATTTCTTCTGTGAAATCTTTCCCACCCATCCCCACCTTTCTTTCTCTGAAATCACTCATTCATTCTCAATATTCTTTTGATCATCCACCACATGGGTACAGAGATTCTTAGGGAATAGTCCTTGACTCTCCTATGGAGCATAGCATTGCTCTGTTGGATTATTAGAGTCTTTGCATGCTCCTCCCCTGCCCCAATAGCATCTTCTGGTGTCCTCCATGGCACATGACATCATCATGCCTTACATAGAGAATGGTCTGCAGGTACTAGGTGGCTCTACATGTTGTCAGCATCTAAACAGAGTTAGAATTTGTCTTAGGAAGTGAATGCCTTGAGTGGGAGCCCTAGCTAGAGGCTGTGTTTGCCCAGTGACATGTCTTTCCACTGATTTCTCTTATCAGTAAATCCTTAGCTCTAAGATCCAGAAACTCAAACTCCAAAAGTTCTTTCCAGAACTACAAGTGTCTCAAAAGCATCCTCTTTCTATCTTTGCCCTCAAGTCAGAATTTCCCTAATATCAAAATTCAATTTTAATTTCCTGACGTAGTTGAAATATGTGTAGATGCAAATACTTCCCTTGAATATCAAAGGCCTTGAATTCAAAATACAATTTCCACGGGTAAAACTGCCAACTGCTCAGGAGTCCCATCAGCCTCACCCCTTGGCTGCCTCGGTTCCTCTCATTTTCATCTTTGACCTTTGAAATCGGAGGCCGAGGAGGAGTTTTGGGGAGACCTGTGGAAGTGTCGAGTGGGATGGGAACCAGGCTGAGTGAAATATGCACATCCATCAATTTTTAGGGCAACACAATGTGGAGTCATCTTTACTCTTTGATTAATGGGAGCAAATTACAATCCGCGTGTAGTAATACCTGTGGAATACTAAGAAAGTCATCAGAGTGCACTGCTGAGGTTTTGACATGCTGAGATAGTGATCCCAGCTCCCCCAAAATGCCCATGAGAATGGGAAATTCATAACTTCACAGAAGCTTCCTGACTAGAATGGCCCCTATCCCTACCCCCACCTTGAAGGCAGACTCTCCTTATTAAAGGGTTCCTTCAGTCATGCCATTCCAGATCCCTCTGGCTCTGACACTAGTGCTGTCCTACCGTCAGTAAGTGATGCTAGGGACTAAGAAAGAAGAGGGGGGCAGGGGAGGAAGGAACTAAGCAGTGCGATGTTTTAATAATGTCACAGCGCAGTGTGTGGAAGCGAGGTTGCACTTAGGGAAGAAGCTGGTGAGACGTTTGCATTTCCCTTTCTTCTTCTCTCCACCCAGACAGCGGGCAGAGCATCTTAATACACAAGGAGAGCACAGAGTCATGTCAATCTTCCAGAAGCAGAACACTCGCCTCTGCATCACAATATGTATTGTAGTTGTCAGGTGCTGTGCTTCTCTCCAAAGCCTTCGCTCAGGCTACTCGCTCACACGGCTCCTAAGTGCACTGGCATCTGCCTAAAATAGAACCCACACCCTGTCACCCATGAACCCAGCTTTCAATTCAGGCCAGTCAGATAGAGTGGGGCTCCTCAGGCTTATGACATGGGGAAGTCAGAGGTGGATGGTCAGCTACTGACGTTTTCATAGCGCGTTGTGCAAAGG
>NW_005872724.1:17627-44696 GCF_000147115.1 Myotis lucifugus | reverse complement strand
GCAGCCTGGCCCGGAGCCCGAGGGTGTGCATCCGCCTGGGTGTGGGGAGGGCCACGCGGGACAGGCTGTGAATGAACCGCCTCTCCACCTGACGCTCACACACGCACAGACCTCCGCTGTGGGGCTTGGTCTCCTTTATTTCATGTTGCAGGGTTCATAGGAGATTTCATTTTAAAATAAAGGAGACATTCCGCTGTTTTTTAAGGATTAAAAACAACTCAATGGGGCAAAGGTCACTTAATTGACAGGCAGACATAGATGACAAAGATGGTGGAACCCACAACCTTTAAATATCTTCATCCTCATCAGCAGAGCAAACAACCACCTTTTGTTTGATTGGAAGGCGGAGGGACAGTCTCAGCGGGTGGAGACTGGAGGTGAGTCAGCACAGGGCCCGTCTGCTCTCATGAAGCGATGGAACAGGCTCCCTGACGAGGGCGTGCCGATGCCATAGGTGCCATCTGGAATAACAGTGCGAGCTGAGTGGATGCCAGGTGGTCCTGCCACCCTCCAGACACTCACCAGAACCGGGCATTGTTCCAAGTGTGGGAGATGTCAGCATGCTAACAGCGGTTACCTCAGGAAATGGGATCGCAGATCATTTTATTGCGGTGCTTTTTCATATTTTCTAAACTTTCTCAAAGAAAATACATTAACTAGAAGTTGGGGAAGAAGTTTTTTGAAAGCAAGTTAGGAAATAAATGAGGCCACCTGGGCCAGAGTTCCTACTTAGTGGTTTCTAACGTGGGATCAGAGCAGGAGGGGCGTCAGTGTGGGATTTCTGTGAGGGTGACTGCTCGTCAACCTGCCCTTCATGGAGCTCTGACCCCCGAGGAAGCTTTGACGCCCACACCTATAAATGTCCCCGGAAGGAAACAGACTTACTTTCCCTTCCAGTCCGGTGACCTCGGTGTCAGAAGGTCCTCGGGAGGCCCAGGTTTGGAACGGTGGAGAAGGCAGCTCCACGCCTCATCCCTCCACAGAGACCTGGGGAATGAGCAGGACTGTCCCCAGCAGTTGTCGGGACTCGGCACAGTCAGGGGCTTGCAGATCTGAGCCAACACTGAGTCAGTGACGTGAAGAAGACGTGGACAGAATCGAGGGAGAATAGGCAGTTCTGCAGTAACAGTTGAAAGTTCAACACCCGCTTTCAGTAATGGGTGCAACATCCAGACAGAAGGTTGGTAAGAAAGCAGGAACTTGTGTGGCACTGTAACCGCCAGACTAACAGACATGGAGCTTTACCCAGCAGCCCCAGAATCCATGCTCCGTCGCTCGGCAGCCTTAATGACTGGACAGGTCATGCATGAACTTTAGAAAGTGGGAAAAGTAAACTTTATAAAGTCTCAATGTTGCCACCTCACTAAAGAGTCCTGCACAAATCCCAGCTCCCAGCAAGCAAGAGGCTGTGCTTATACATCGCGTCCTCTGCTCTCCCTACACCCGGCAGCCTGAGCCTGGATCAGCACCCATAGATAATGGGTGTCAGATGGCACAGGGCTGTGGGGACAGTCAGCTTCGGTTCAAGTCCTAGATCAGCCACTTCTTGACTGTCATGTTGTCCAAGTTCCATAACCCCTCTTCTGTAGTTTCCCCATCTGTTAAGTGGGGGTTGCAGTGCTGGTTCTCGTGTGGATCTGTGAGCATTAACACGCATTGATTTTTAAGAGGCATTTCAACAGCGCCTGCTCATTACAGACATCACAAAGGTGGGGCGAGGTGCACTGAACTTCATCTCAGCTAGTGCTGTGTTCTGTGGATAAAACACTTATTTATAGTTTACAATGCTCTCTTTGTATTTTGGAGCCAATTTGAATTTTGAAGATATTTTATGTCCTGGGAACCAGCCTTTTCATGCCCTGTTACAAATTAAAATAAGGATGGAAAGAAAACACCCTTATTAAGTGTGCGACAGGCCACATAACCGGCATGTGGGGAAGGAGGCCCATGGAAACATGAGTTTAGATGCTGCATGAGTCTATGAGAGCTTCGGCCACTTCCTTCTAACACCTATCACAGCGGTTTCTCCTTGTTTCAACCTCCGATTCTGTCCTACCCTAGATTCAAAGCTCTAAGGGGACAACACAGGTCCGTCTCATCCATCGCTGAGTTCAGATTAGCTGGAGCGGGGCGAGCTGACCTGCACAGGGTTATCTGTGTGTAAGCCCCACAACACAAGTAGGAAGGCTGGCTGACTCCCCGAAGGCCCAAGTATCATCCAGCTACAATGATTAATGTTTGCTCTGTGTGAGAGGGACATGGGTGCACAGAACTGAGACCATCCTGGTCTTGGAAACCTCACGGCCTGCAGGTGGCAAGTGAACCCACTGGGTCCAGAGTGCTGGTGTGTTACTGGCGAGCCCTCTGTGCTGTGGACACACAGGAGGCACACTCAGGGGCCTCAGTGTGAACTAAGGGCCATCCTCATTCCAGTTTTTCTGTCCAAGGACATGTTGAAAAAAAGACATTCTGGGTCATGTTTTTCCTTTGATATCCTTATTTTCTTGATATCTTCTTTTTTAAACAAATACACAGAAATGATTACAACAGGACAGCAAAAATGGGGAAACAAAGAAACAATCCCCAAAGGAAAGAAAAGGAGGAATCGCCAGGAAAGTAACTAAATGAAATGGAGGCCAGTAATTTGTCAGAGTAATGGTTATAAGGATGCTCAAACATCTGGATGAAAAATACATGCAGCTCAATGAGAATTGTAAGGAGCCAAATGAGACTTTCACCAACATGAGTAAGAATCAAGAGCAAATGAAGGATGACATAGCTGTGATTACATAATAGAATGTTTCAACAGTAGACTAGAAGAAACTGAGGACTGAATCAGCAAGTTAGAAGACAAGGTAAAAAAAATTATCTAAAGGAAAACCAAGAAATGGCAGTAAGCACATACTCCTTGACCTGAAGCACTTTGGGTGTGTTTCTTTGTGAAAGAGGGGGAGCACAGTTCTCTGGCTCCAGGGGCTTCCTGTGGTGAGTGTGGGCAGTGGAGCAGAACTGTCTGAAAAGAACGCTTTACACCACTGCCCTCTGGGACGTGACCTTGGGACTGGGCAGAGGTCCAGGAGAGCTTCCTCCCTCCCCAGGCTCCACTCCTCCTCCCCACACAGGAGTCCTGCCCACTTACTACTGGGCAGGACTTGCCTACCCTCTTCTCTTCTTGGTGATCTAGCTGCCACCGAAGGCAGGACTTTCACGGAGTTCTCAGTGGGAGTGGGGGGGACCAGAGAAGCTCTAGGAACACTCTTCTGATAATTTGCTCCATGGCCCTACATTTTGCAACTTCTGCCACTTCCTGCTGACTCTGCCTGCTGATTGTGACGTCTCTTCCAACTAGTAGCCTGAAGGTGGTTGTTGAACCTGGTGGTCATAAGTATACATCACCTTGCATGTCAGTACACGCTGAGGGTCACCCTACATATCAGTACACACTGAATGAGTGTCACCCTGCACGTCAGCACATGCAGAACGAGTGTCACCCTGCATGTCAGCACATGCAGTACTAGTGAATCTGTTGATGACATTCTTTTTTTTTTTTTTAAATATATTTTATTGATTTTTTACAGAGAGGAAGAGAGAGGGATAGACAGTTAGAAACATCGATGAGAGAGAAACATCGATCAGCTGCCTCCTGCACACTCCCTACTGGGGATGCGCCCGAAACCAAGCTACATGCCCTTGACCGGAATCGAACCCGGGACCCTTGAGTCCGCAGGCCGACGCTCTATCCACTGAGCCAAACCGGTCAGGGCTGTTGATGACATTCTTAATAACTATCTTACCGGTGGCATTTTTATTGAATACTTAATGCCTGACACCCAATGAAAGCCACTTTGGGGGTTATTGGGGAGGACAGAGAAGGAGTGTTTGTGTTGCTTCTGTTTTGGAAGTTGGCATGAGGAAGCCTTTGTCAAGTATTGAAACTGCCGAATGCAGCATGCCCAGCCTTTCTGGACACCTCCTACTGAAAGGCACCTGCCCCGGAGGCCTTCAGAGAGCTCATGCCCATGACCAGCAGGAGGCAGTCTCATCCTAGGGTTGAGAAACAGCAAGTGGCAGCAGAGGGTCAAGAGCATTTCATAAGCCTTGGAAGTGCCTCCCCAGACAGCATCTCACCCACCCTGCCTGTCTGCAGGTGCCAGGGCTGGCTTCCTGCCAGGCTGTAGCTGCTCGTGGGAAAATGGCTGTTCCAGTTAGTCCCAGCTGGCTCATAGGAACAGGGCCTGTGTATAATGCACATGCGGGGCTCCTGGTTCAGAATTTCCTGAGTGTTAGTGCAGTCACAGCCGTGAGGCAGCATGCTGAGGGGTTCAGAGGCCACTCCCTGTCCACCTCTGCCATCGCAGCTGCTGTGACACACAGCACGGCACTTAACGGAGTCACTGCATGCTGTTCACCGACCATGGAATCTGGCACCGGGACGGGGTGTAGAGACCATCTAGTCCAATGGCCTCATAAAGAGGACTGAACTACGTTCCAAGAGACCAAGTGACTCCCGTGTCCTGAGCTGGTGATGTCACAGACTGCCCTGAACTCAGGGTCCTCACTCCTAGGCGAGGCTCTTTCCCCGCCCCAGCCCCCCAGGCTGGTGATGCCCCAGGCTCAGGGCCTCACTCCAGGCGAGGCTTTCTCCTGACCCCTGGGCTTTGCCATCAGTCAGACACACTTTTTGCTCTGTTCTCCTTACAAGATAAGGGCATAGGTGTGAATCACTAACATTTATTGAGTACAAAAATCAGGGCTGGGCACTTGCACTTGAGTTAGTGAGTGGAAGACAGAGTGTGGGAAGTCTGGGATCCCCACCCGCTCCTGAGCCCAGGAGGAGCCATCCTGTGTGCCTGGGCATGGCACCCATCGTCAGTCAGTGAATGGGAGGTCTCAAAAGTGTGTCGCTCCCACTTCTCTGGCTCGCTCCTGCCTTGGAACCTTTGCTCCAGGTTGTTTCCTCCTGCAAGGTTCTCATCCAAGACACTTCGACGGATATCTTGTTTCCAAACTGGCTGTCCTTGATGTCCACCTTCAGACTGTCCTCGACCTCATTGCTGCCTACAAGCAGGAGGGGTGCAGTGAAGTCAGCACGGGTTCTGCCTTAACTCAGCATCACCAGTCTCCACCATTCCTAGGGGTGGGGGGAGGACAGGGTAGGGTGGGGTGGAAGGCCTGAGGGCGTGGCCTTGTAGACCTGCAGGTGCTTCTGCAGAAAAAGTCCCTGCCCAGCAAGCTATTCTCCCCAAATCTGAGAAAAAAAATAAATGGAACATGGAATTATTGAATTTTAGAACTAAGTAATTGAAATGAAGTGATCAACCTTTTTGTCTCAGAGTTAAACCAAATTCCAGATATGACCAATGAAGGTTTAAAATGACATTCATCCATGTGTAAGGATATATAACTTTAATTCTATGAATACAGGATTCTTTTCTTACTGCAATTCTGCTTTCCACAGTGGCTTCAGATTGTGACCTTTGTCATTATCTTTGCTTTCTGAGGCATTTCTGACTGTCACCGAAATGAGGAAGTCAGCCATTACTGCAGTCAAGGTCATTATCATACAGCCTATGGATTCCATAAATGGAGCTTCTGGCCCCTGAACTGCAGGTCACAGTGGAGGCAGCTTTTACTTGTGGGTAATGACACATGTGTGTCTGCCCTTCTTGGGTAGCGTGTGGGCTGCCCGTGTGTTGGAACAGATACTAAAGCAGTTAAACTAAGGCCTCCTTGAGGAACCCTAGGTTGTCGGGAGGCTATTCTGAGGTTATTGCCTCGGCCTGCAACTCCTGCTAGGACCCTCCCTCACTCTTCCATGCCTTGGCATTGCCGGCCCTGGGACTCAGTGCCCAGGCCTGGGAGCAGTCATGCACACCACCCTTCCTCCGTTTATATAAAGAAGCTGTGCAGGTGCACCCACAGGGCTCAGTCAGCTCGAATGTGAGGAAACATCTGGATCTTTCTGCGTCTCAGGGGACAGCACCCAAGGCCCTTTCTTCCACTAGTGACAGTGTGTCTCCAGCGGAAGCCAGGAGCTGAGTGTGCCCTGCTCTGTGCCAGCACTCGGCCGGAGCCCCCGGGGTGATGGGGTGAAGAAGACGGAAGCAAAAGAAGGAACCATGAAAGAGTGAGGCCTTTACCCATCTTCTCCATGGACATGTCACAGTGCACTTTCCACTGGATCATCTGTTCCCTTTTAGTCGCCATGATCTCTGGTCCTGTCTGAGCCTCAGTGCCGCCCTGAGGAGAGAATTTATTCTGTTTCTTATCTTAGAGCCAACCTTGTGCTGTGGTGTGGAAGTTTAAAGTTCAGGAGGTCACCTCACCTAAGTTCACTGAATGCAAAGCAGTTTTTGTTCCTATAAATACCCTAGTTCCTCTCCTGAAATCTCACTGAATTGAAACAGGATAAGCACGCCTGCTCTTTCTTAAACTACAACTTGCGGGACATTTGCTTAAAGAATTAGAAGGCATAGGATCTGAAGGAAGGCTTTTTTGCTGCGAGGTTCAAAGTGCACGCTGCAGCAGAGGTAATGTGGAGCATAAATCAAGTAACAGCTAGGCAGTGAGACTTAATGGCTACTCCGTTTTCACAATAGCCACTTCCTTGTAAGTAAGGCTTTCTGGTCAAGTGCAGCTGCAAGACCAAAGTTAATAAGACGCTGTGGGATTGCTGTGAGGGTGACTGCTCGCCACCAGCCCTTCATGGAGCTCTGACCCCCGAGGAAGCTTTGACGCCCACACCTATGGAGGGAACAGACTTACTTTCCCTTCCAGTCCGGTGACCTCGGTGTCAGAAGGTCCTCGGGAGGCCCAGGTTTGGAACGGTGGAGAAGGCAGCTCCACGCCTCATCCCTCCACGGAGACCTGGGGAACGAGCAGGACTGTCCCCAGCAGTTGTCAGGACTCGGCACAGTCAGGGGCTTGCAGATCTGAGCCAACACTGAGTCAGTGACGTGAAGAAGACGTGGA
Source organism: Myotis lucifugus (assembly GCF_000147115.1). Classification (NCBI taxonomy): domain Eukaryota; kingdom Metazoa; phylum Chordata; class Mammalia; order Chiroptera; family Vespertilionidae; genus Myotis; species Myotis lucifugus. The sequence goes on along the minus strand of NW_005872724.1, from coordinate 37,724 downwards.
CAGAATCGAGGGAGAATAGGCAGTTCTGCAGTAACAGTTGAAAGTTCAACACCCGCTTTCAGTAATGGGTGCAACATCCAGACAGGAGGTCGGTAAGGAAGCAGGAACTTGTGTGGCACTGTAACCGCCAGACTAACAGACATGGAGCTTTACCCAGCAGCCCCAGAATCCATGCTCCGTCGCTCGGCAGCCTTAATGACTGGACAGGTCATGCATGAACTTTAGAAAGTGGGAAAAGTAAACTTTATAAAGTCTCAATGTTGCCACCTCACTAAAGAGTCCTGCACAAATCCCAGCTCCCAGCAAGCAAGAGGCTGTGCTTATACATCGCGTCCTCTGCTCTCCCTACACCCGGCAGCCTGAGCCTGGATCAGCACCCATAGATAATGGGTGTCAGATGGCACAGGGCTGTGGGGACAGTCAGCTTCGGTTCAAGTCCTAGATCAGCCACTTCTTGACTGTCATGTTGTCCAAGTTCCATAACCCCTCTTCTGTAGTTTCCCCATCTGTTAAGTGGGGGTTGCAGTGCTGGTTCTCGTGTGGATCTGTGAGCATTAACACGCATTGATTTTTAAGAGGCATTTCAACAGCGCCTGCTCATTACAGACATCACAAAGGTGGGGCGAGGTGCACTGAACTTCATCTCAGCTAGTGCTGTGTTCTGTGGATAAAACACTTATTTATAGTTTGCAATGCTCTCTTTGTATTTTAGAGCCAATTTGAATTTTGAAGACATTTTATGTCCTGGGAACCAGCCTTTTCATGCCCTGTTACAAATTAAAATAAGGATGGAAAGAAAACACCCTTATTAAGTGTGCGACAGGCCACATAACCGGCATGTGGGGAAGGAGGCCCATGGAAACATGAGTTTAGATGCTGCATGAGTCTATGAGAGCTTCGGCCACTTCCTTCTAACACCTATCACAGCGGTTTCTCCTTGTTTCAACCTCCGATTCTGTCCTACCCTAGATTCAAAGCTCTAAGGGGACAACACAGGTCCGTCTCATCCATCGCTGAGTTCAGATTAGCTGGAGCGGGGCGAGCTGACCTGCACAGGGTTATCTGTGTGTAAGCCCCACAACACAAGTAGGAAGGCTGGCTGACTCCCCGAAGGCCCAAGTATCATCCAGCTACAATGATTAATGTTTGCTCTGTGTGAGAGGGACATGGGTGCACAGAACTGAGACCATCCTGGTCTTGGAGACCTCATGGCCTGCAGGCAGCAAGTGAACCCACTGGGTCCAGAGTGCTGGTGTGTTACTGGCGAGCCCTCTGTGCTGTGGACACACAGGAGGCACACTCAGGGGCCTCAGTGTGAAGTAAGGGCCATCCTCATTCCAGTTTTTCTGTCCAAGGAAATGTTGAAACAAAGACATTCTGGGTCATGTTTTTCCTTTGATATCCTTATTATCTTGATATCTTCTTTTTTAAACAAATACACAGAAATGATTACAACAGGACAGCAAAAATGGGGAAACAAAGAAAGAATCCCCAAAGGAAAGAAAAGGAGGAATTGCCAGGAAAGTAACTAAATGAAATGGAGGCCAGTAATTTGTCAGAGTAATGGTTATAAGGATGCTCAAACATCTGGATGAAAAATACATGCAGCTCAATGAGAATTGTAAGGAGCCAAATGAGAATTTCACCAACATGAGTAAGAATCAAGAGCAAATGAAGGATGACATAGCTGTGATAACACAATAGAAGGTTTCAACAGTAGACTAGAAGAAACTGAGGACTGAATCGGCAAGTTAGAAGACAAGGTAAAATAATTACCTAAAGGAAAACCAAGAAATGGCGGTAAGCACATACTCCTTGACCTGAAGCACTTTGAGTGTGTTTCTTTGTGAATGAGGGGGAGCACAGTTCTCTGGCTCCAGGTGCTTCCTGTGGTGAGTGTGGGCAGTGGAGTAGAACTGGCTGAAAAGAATGCCTTACACCACTGCCCTCTGGGACGTGACCTTGGGACTGGGCAGAGGTCCGGGAGAGCTTCCTCCCTCCCCAGGCTCCACTCCTCCTCCCCACACAGGAGTCCTGCCCACTTACTACTGGGCAGGACTTGCCTTCTCTCTTCTCTTCCTGGTGATCTAGCTGCCACTGAAGGCAGGACTTTCATGGAGTTCTCAGTGGGAGTGGGGGGTGGGGGGACCAGAGAAGCCCTCGGAACATTCTTCTGATAATTTGCTATGGCCCTACATTTTGCAACTTCTGCCACTTCCTGCTGCTTCTGCCTGCTGATTGTGACGTCTCTTCCAACAAGTAGCCTGAAGGTGGTTGTTGAACCTGGTGGTCATAAGTATACATCACCTTGCATGTCAGTACACGCTGAGGGTCACCCTACATATCAGTACACACTGATGAGTGTCACCCTGCACGTCAGCACACGCAGAACAAGTGTCACCCTGCACGTCAGCACACGCAGAACAAGTGTCACCCTGCACGTCAGCACACGCAGAACGAGTGTCACCCTGCATGTCAGCACATGCAGTACTAGTGAATCTGTTGATGACATTCTTAATAACTATCTTACCGGTGGCATTTTTATTGAATACTTGATGCCTGACACCCAATGAAAGCCACTTTGGGGGTTGTTCGGGAGGACAGAGAAGGAGTGTTTGCGATGCTTCTGTTTTGGAAGTTGGCATGAGGAAGCCTTTGTCAAGTGTTGAAACTGCCGAATGCAGCATGCCCAGCCTTTCTGGACACCTCCTTCTGAAAGGCACCTGCCCCAGGGCCTTCAGAGAGCTCATGCCCAGGACCAGCAGGTGGCAGTCTCATCCTAGGGTTGAGAAACAGCAAGTGGCAGCAGAGGGTCAAGAGCATTTCATAAGCCTTGGAAGAGCCCCCCCAGACAGCATCTCACCCACCCTGCTCGTCTGCAGGCACCAGGGCTGGCTTCCTGCCAGGCTGTAGCTGCTCGTGGGAAAATGGCTGTTCCAGTTAGTCCCAGCTGGCTCACAGGGACAGGGCCTGTGTATAATGCACATGCGGGGCTCCTGGTTCAGAATTTCCTGAGTGTTAGTGCAGTCACAGCCGTGAGGCAGCATGCTGAGGGGTTCAGAGGCCACTCCCTGTCCACCTCTGCCTCGAAGCTGCTGTGACACACAGCACGGCACTTAACGGAGTCACTGCATGCTGTTCACCGACCATGGAATCTGGCACCGGGACGGGGTGTAGAGACCATCTAGTCCAATGGCCTTGTAAAGAGGACTGAACTGCGTTCCAAGAGACCAAGTGAATCCTGTGTCCTGAGCTGGTGATGTCACAGACTGCCCTGAACTCAGGGTCCTCACTCCCAGGCGAGACTCTTCGCCCGCCCCTCCCCACCCCCGCAGGCTCTTGATGCCCCAGGCTGAGGGCCTCCCCCCCTCCAAGTTGGTGATGCCCCAGGCTCAGGGCCTCACTCCAGGCGAGGCTTTCTCCTGACCCCTGGGCTTTGCCATCATTCCGATACACTTTGCTCTGTTCTCCCTACAAGAGAAGGGCATAGATGCGAATCACTAACATTTATTGAGTACAAAAATCAAGGCTGGGCACTTGCACTTGAGTTAGTGAGTGGAAGACAGAGTGTGGGAAGTCTGGGATCCCCACCCGCTCCTGAGCCCAGGAGGAGCCATCCTGCGTGCCTGGGCATGGCACCCATCTTCAGTCAGTGATGGCAGGTCTCGAAACTGGGTTCCTCAGGCTTTTCTGGCTCGCTCCTTCCGTGGAACCTTTGCTCAAGGTTGTTTCCTCCTTCAAGGTTCTTTTCCGAGACACTTCAATGGATATCTTGTTTCATTCCCGACTGATGTCCACCTTCACGCTGTCCTGGACCTCACGCTTCCTTTGCGCCACATTGCTGCCTACAAGCAGGAGGGGTGCAGTGAAGTCAGCACGGGTTCTGCCTTAACTCAGCATCACCATCCTCCACCATTCCTAGGGGTGGGGGAAGGATGGGGCAGGGTGGGGTGGAAGGCCTGAGGACCTGGCCTTGTAGACCTGCAGGTGCTTCTGCAGAAAAAGTCCCTGCCCAGCAAGCTATTCTCCCAAAATCTGAGAAAAAAATAAATGGAGCATGGAATTACAGAACCTTAGCACTAAGTAATTAAAATGAAGTGATCAACATTTTTGTCTCAGAGTTAAACCAAATTCCAGATATGACCAATGAAGGTTTAAAATGACATTCATCCATGTGTAAGGTTATACAACTTTGATTCTACGAATAAAGGATTATTTTCTTACTGCAATTCTGCTTTCCACAATGGCTTCAGATTGTGACCTTCGTCATTATCTTTGCTTTCTGAGGCATTTCTGACTGTCACTGAAATGAGGAAGTCAGCCATTACTGCAGTCAAGGTCATTATCATACAGCCTATGGATTCCATAAATGGAGCTTCTGGCCCCTGAGCTGCAGGTCACAGTGGAGGCAGCTTTTACTTGTGGGTAGTGACACACGTGTGTCTGCCCTTCTTGGGCAGCGTGTGGGCTTCCCGCGTGTTGGAACAGATATTAAAGCAGTTAAACTAAGGCCTCCTTGAGGAACCCCAGGCTGTTGGGAGGTTATTCTGAGGTCATTGCCTCGACCTGCAACTCCTGCTAGGACCCTCCCTCACTCTTCCATGACTTGGCATTGTCGACACTGGGACTCAATGCCTCAGGCCTGGGAGCAGTCATGCACACCACCCTTCCCTTTATAGAAAGAAGCTGTGCAGGTGCACCCATAGGGCTCGGCCAGCTCTAACACGAGGAACATCTGGATCTTCCTGTGTCTCAGGGGACAGCACTCAAGGCCTTTCCTTCCACTAGTGACAGTGTGTCTCCAGCAGAAGCTGGGAGCTGGGTGTGCCCTGCTCTGCACTAGCTCATGGCCAGAGCCCCCGAGGTCAGGGGGTGAGGAAGACAGAAGCAAAAGAAGGAACCACGAAAGAGTGAGGCTCTTACCCGACTTCTCCACGGACTTGTCACAATTCTCTTTCCGCTGGTTCTTTCCAGCCCCTTTAGACGCCATGATCTCTGGTCCTGTCTGAGCCTCAGTGCCGCCCTGAGGAGAGAATTTATTCTGTTTCTTATCTTAGAGCCAATCTCGCCCTGTGATGTTTAAATTTAAAGTTCAGAAGGTCACCTCACCTAAGTTCACTGAATGCAAAGCAGTTTTTGTTCCTATAAATCCCTTAGTTCCTCTCCTGAAATCTCACTGAATTGAAACAGGATAAGCACGCCTGCTCTGTCTTAAACTACAACTTGCGGGACATTTGCTTAAAGAATTAGAAGGCATAGGATCTGAAGGAAGGCTTTTTTTGCTCGAGGTTCAAAGTGCACGCTGCATCAGAGGTAATTTGGGGCATAAATCAAGTAACAGCTGGGCAGTGAGACTTAATGGCTACTCCTTTTTCACAATAGCCACTTCCTTATAAGTAAGACTTTCTGGCCAAGTGCAGCTACACAACCAAAGTTAATAAGACACTGACACTGAAAATCCACTCACTTTCAAACGTGTCACTGCCCCATTTTCTGGGGTTGCTGGGGGTTCGGGCCACCCCCGCACCTGGTGTGGAGCCTGGCCCGCATGCAGACTCGGCCCGCTTGTGTTTTGCCTTCGAATGGTGATGGGCCTGTGTGTGTGTGTGTGTGTGTGTGTGTGTAGGGGGGTGGGTGTCAAGATGCAAAAAGGAGGCTGGGTAACATGAAAACTCCCATCAGAGAGAGCCAGCTTCAAGGCTGTCACACTGCTAGCTGAAACCTTCCCTTCTCGGCTCTTCCTGCCCTGCCCTCCGCAAACCTGGTCCAGGGGGACATGGGGACTCATGTGTGGGGGGTCGGGGTGGAGGGTTGCAGGGAGGGTGGGCAGGACTCAGCTTCTCCCAGCGCAGGCTCCCGCCCACCAGGCCCCAGGAAACCGTGAACTGTGTGCAGAGCGAGTTCACTGTGCAGCAGCTGAGCGCAGTGATCTCTGAAGACGGCTGCTGTGAGGGGACGTGACTGCCGAGCCCGTGGTTACCGCTGGTCAGGGGACAGCTACCGGGCAAGCCCAGACCTCTCCAGGCCCTGGGAGCGATGGCCACACATCTGAGCAGACTAGGGCCTGGCCAGGTTTACATCTGCTGGTGCCCCCGGGGCCCCCTTTCAGGGAGCTGCCCACTGTCCATTCCATCAGCACTGCGGTGGCCACCAGCCCCAGGTGTGGCATGGAGATCGCACCTGCTCTCGCTGGTCAGTCCGTCCTCCAGGGCAGAGAAGGAACGGCATGGGCATGAACAGGGCTTAGGGCTCCTGCTAATCTGTAGCCTGGCCTCCCCTCCGCCCTGCGCCCCCATACCCTCCAGGTGCTGTCACAGGCAGAGTCTGCTGTGCAGGCCACGCATCGCTGCCTCTCCCAGGAGCCTGCCCTGTGCCCGCGAGGCCCGCCCTCCTCCCTCAGGGTTTTGGAACCTGCTTTGCAGTCCCCAGTTGGTTGACTTTTCTTGCTGGAGGGGAAGTGGTCTGTGTCGGGGGAGGGGGCTGAACTCGTGGAGTGGGGTCTAGAAACTCCCGCCAACCCCGCAGAGGCTCCCCTCTCGCTCACCCTGAGACACTGCAGCCCAGAGACTGAGGCCTGTGCAGGGCTGTCCTAGAGGCTGTGCCTGGCAGGCTGCTTGGTTTCCTCCCTGAAGACCACGAGTGGCAGCAGCTTGGGGCGCGGGGGTGACACCCGTGCATAGGGAGGGGCTGCCTTCTCAGGACCTGGAGTATTAGCCCAGTGACCTGCAGTCAGGGATTGTGACCTCCACCTCCTCCTTGACTCTAATCCCAGACGCCTCATGATGTGTGTGTGTGTGTGTTGGGGGCGGGGGCGGGGGGGTGCTCCTCTCCTGCCTGCACATGTGCCCCCCACACAGAGGCAGGCCGGTCGAATCGTCTTTGCTCCTCATGCCACATCCCACACCCAAACCTTAGGTTTCTGCCTTTTTTTTTTTTTTTTTTTTTTTTTTTAGAAAAGCTTTTCTTTTTGAGCCCATTTCCAACTGCCCATGACTTTCCAGCCTTGGCCATGACCTTCCAACCTCGGCCTCATGCTATCTACCTCCTCCCAGTCTGTCCTTATCATCTGTCCCCATCGCGTGCTATCTGCCATCTACACTGCAGCTGGCTCGCTGCCACCCGTGTCCTGCCATCACCCAGGTGACCCCAAATCCATGTGGAGAAGCCACTTGTCATTCTGGCCTCCCAGCTGCTGAACCATAAAACCTTCTCATGATTCAGCAACACCCTCACCGCAACTCCTCCACCCTCTTTCACACAAAACTTGTCTTTAACAACCGTCTATATCCGTTTCCTCATCTTGTCTCCTCGATGCGCTGTATCCCGTGGCTGCCTCCTCGATGCTGCTCATCGCAGGGCCCCACACCCCCCTGGTCCGCGCGGACCCCCCCACCCCCCAGGCCCTGCACCTCTCGGAACCTGCGTGTGCGTTGCCTTCTGCTGCTCCTCCATAGGCCTTCCTGCTCAGCAGCCATGTTTGTCTGGCCCAGCGCTTTCTCCTCCTGCCCGGTCCATGTGAACCTACGTCCCCGAGGGTCCTGCCCTCACCTTCCCTCCTGGCCTGCTCTCCCACCGCCCCGCAGTGGGAACCACACCGTGGACGCCGCGAATCCAGGGTCACCCTTAGACTGCCGCCTCCATGGGAGCCCTCACCCTCCGTGGGAGCCCTCACCCTCCGTGGGAGCCCCAGCCCTCACCCCCAACCCTCACCCTGCATGTCCATATCCATTGGGGGTCCCGCAGCACCTCACCGTCCCACGTTCTAAACCACATCGGCTGTCCCTCCTCCTTCCCATCCCCGCTTGGTTATTCAGGTGCCATCCTTCTCATCGGGCTCACCCGCCTTCTCTCTGCCTTACAGATAATGCCATGGACTGGGCACGGCCCTGGGGGGTGCACTGTGTGTCCTGACTCCACTTCCTGCCACGGTGACCCTGACCAGCCACAGCTGGTCAGGTCAGGTCAGTTTCCCAAAGAGGGGTGACAGCAGGCGGTCACAGCCAGGCATCGGCGGCTCCAATACTAGGGAGCAGGGACACCCAGTGCAGGAGAGGCAGAGGCTGTGGGAAGTGAGCCTGCGAGGCGGCGGGCGTGGACAAGGGCCCAAGCACTGGCTGCCGCTGCTGGACAGTCAGACCTGGCTCATTGGAGCGCTGTTCTGGGGGCCATTGAGTAGCAGGGGGACTTTTTTTCTTAAGATACTTGTGTTTGGGAAGCCCCCCCACCCCGACCTAAAATCAAAAGCGAGCAGGACCCAATTTTGAATGCAGGCATGCTGCATCTAGGCTATTTCGGTTAATGCTGCCACCAGAAGCTTCAGGGCTCTCTCCCGCCAGGCTTCCCACACTCCCCAGGCCTTTCTTTCTATCCAATTAACCACCTCCAGGTAAACACTGTACTACCCCCACTGGCTCCCAACTTCAGGGTGCCAGCTTCTGCCGCCATGCTCCACCCTAAGATTCCCAAAGGCAAACAGAACAGCTGATAAGAAGTTGGTTAGATGCTCAGGGAGGCAAAAAACGGCCTCCTGTAAGCAGAACACACACAGGTTATCACTGGAAGGCAAGTCAAGTCGGCCTCACCTTCAGCTCAAGGGATTGAAATAAAGGTGGGCGCATACCTGTTCCACACATGTTCCCGGGGCAGATGCATTTGGACCATGCTTCCTCTGGCCACGCGGGGAAAAGGACGGAAGAGGTACAATCATGTACTGGGTGCCAGCCACCTGGGCCCTAGGGGAAGACAGAACCAGGCCAGCGGGGACTGTAGGAGGAGGAGGGGGAGAGAAGGGCACTCAGAGTTCCGGGAAAAGAAATCCAAATAATCTGGTTCATGCACCTGCGAAGGGGCGGGGCGGGGGGCGGGGGGTTTCCCAGACAGCCTGCGAGGAAGAAAAAGCAGGGTAGAAGCTGCTCTGGAGAACGGGCAGCCCTGGGCGTGGGGAGCTAGGCCGGAGTGCAGGGGAGCCCAGTAGCGTGGGGAGGGGGCGAGCCAGAGGACGTGCCCCGCATGGAGGCCAGGGGTGAAGCGCCAGGCGAGCCTGGGGACCGTGACCGTGACCCCACCACTGTGGGGAAAATATAAAAGATGAGAAGACTGAACCGGTCAGAGGGCCCTACATCCCACCCCAGCACTCACCTGGGCTCACGCACTGATTGTAGCTGCAGCCTCGCCTTGCACAATTGGCTCAAATCTTGTCCCCGCCTGACAGCGCGCCCCAGTGCTTGCTCTCAGACCTACTGGACCTCGAAAGCGGAAGCGTGGCCTCGCTCCCTCCTGGGAAATTAGGTCGTGGACCCACCTTTCCTTGCCCACTGGACAGTGCGCTGAACTCCGTGGGGGGTGGTCACGAGGGTTGCCCTGGTCCATCCCCCTGCCCCGGCCTGGGTGGCCTGGGGAAGAAGGGCAGAGGTGGGCTGAAGGGGCTTGGGGACGCACTGATGGGTGGCTTAATGTATGGTCCATATAGGGACAAGGGCTTGCAGTGGTTCTCCACCTTCCTAATGCCGCGACCCTTTAATTCAGTTCCTCATGTTGTGGTGACCCCCAACCATAAAATTATTTTCGTTGCTACTTCATAACTGTAATTTTGCTACTGTTATGAATCGTCATGTAAATATCTGATATGCAGGATGTATTTAGGCGACCCCTGTGAAAGGGTCGTTCGACCCCCTAAAGGTGTCGCGACCCACAGGTTGAGAAGCACTGGATTTGGCAGGTGCTGATTGGTGCTTCAATGTATAGTCCATATAAGGTGCCTGGTTAGGTACTCAGGTATTCCTGGGCTGCAGGTTAGGTCATACCCCGCCCACCAGTTGGGGGAAGGCAGGATCTATCAGTTTGCTGACTCTTGGCATGGAATCTGGAGGTTTTGACTTAGGTGAGAAGGTCCAAGGAGGTTTCCCTGAGAAAGCGGCCCATAAACTTGTAGTTAATCAGGCCAAGAATTGGGAAGAGCATTCCAGGAGGAAGGAAGAACACATGGGAAAGCACTGTGGTCTGAAGGATCACATCCTAAATATTGTTAGCCTGTCAAGGACTCAAGAATGTAACCGGAACTAAAGCTCATGAGCCTGTGAGGTCATGAGGAGCCAGATCCTCTGGGTCTGATAGTCCAGGTCCAGGATATTGGCTCTTACTCTGAGAGCAATGGGAAGCTATTGAAAGGTTTATAATCAGGGGAGGGATTCAGATTTCCTTTTTTTTTTTTTTTGGTATTTTTTTAAAAGATATATTTCTATTGCCCTGGTATTTTTTTTAAAGATATATTTTTATTGCCCTAGCCAGTTTGCTCAGTGGATAGAGTATTAACCTGCAGATTAAAGGTTCATGGGTTTGATAAAAAAAAAGATACTTGTGATTGTGCTGGGCTGGGTAACAGCATTGATCCCATGTATGGGACTGAGGTCAGGGCCTCAGCTCCTGGGTCACCGTGGCCTCCGACACAGGAGACAATCTAGTGAACAACATGCCAGTTTCTCCACCTTCAAATGCGTTAGCACCTGCCTTTCCCCACTTCAGGTGTGTGGACACCCTGAGCCAGAGAGGTGCGCTTCGAGAGGGAAAGGTGCTCTCAGCCTTTGCTTTTACAAAAGCATGTGAAAATCTAAATCCTGTCTCCTCTGTGAAGTTTTCAGTGAAGTTATAACCTAACAGTGGATTTGAGGGCTCGCTTTTGCAGAAGGCAGGCGTTCTCCAATCTGTGCATTTACATCTTGTGCTCACATCTCTTTCTAGTTCTCATGTATCTGCCATGTGCACACACCCAGCAGGGCAGTGCTGGATCATGGCTAGGATGACATACATGGCAACTGTTACCTTCATAGTATGAAAAAGAGGCAGTCAAAACAAAAGCTCATAGAGACTCACAAAACATCATCCCCCTCTTCACCCCCTGATGCACACCCTCCTGTAATGCAGCTGCTGGAAGAAAATAAAGTGGTACATACTGTGGGAACATGAGAAAGTGGCACATCCTGTGGGAACATGAGAAAGTGGCACATCCTGTGAGAACATGAGAAAGTGGCACATCCTGTGAGAACATGAGAAAGTGGCACATCCTGTGGGAACATGAGAAAGTGGCACATCCTGTGATAACCTGAGGAAGGAAAAGGCCGCCCCTGGTGGTTCTGCTGCGGCGGGGTCGCGTCGCCAGGTCCTCGCTGCTCCTGGAGCCCGTTCTGGCCGCCCCTCATGGCACCTCCACCCGCAGCCAGAAACCCGCCGCTCGCTCTTCCACCTTCCACCTTCAACCTTCTGCACTTCCTCCTTCCCAGGTCTGTCCAGGGACCCAGGCCGCCGCCTAAGCATGCGCGGCGCTCCATCCTGGAAGTGGTCCCGCCCCCTCGCTCATGCCCTTCCTCATGTTCTCACATGATGTGCCCCTTCCTCATGTTCTCACATGATGTGCCACTTTCTCATGTTCTCACACGATGTGCACACGGCTGGCTCTGTCCATGATGGCAGGCAGGCAGCTCGGCTGCCGCCCATCAGCTGCACCTGCGGGAAGATTGGCTGACTGCCCGCAGGCCCAGGTATCATCCAGCTACAATGATTAATGTTTGCTGTGTGTGAGAGGGACATGGGTGCACAGAACTGAGACCATCCTGGACTTGGAGACCTCATGGCCTGCAGGCACCAAGTGAACCCACTGGGTCCAGAGTGCTGGTGTGATACTGGCATGCCCTATGTGCTGTGGGCACAGAGGAGGCACACTCAGGGGCCTCAGTGTGAAGTAAGGGTCATTCTCATTCCAGTTTTTCTGTAAAAGGACATGTTGAAACAAAGACATTCTGGGTCATATTTGTCCTTTGATATCCTTATCATCTTGATATCTTCTTTTTTAAACAAATACATAGAAATGATTACAACAGGACAGCAAAAATGGGGAAACAAAGAAACAATCCCCAAAGGAAAGAAAAGGAGGATTGCCAGGAAAGTAACTAAATGAAATGGAGGCAAATAATTTGTCAGAGTAATGGTTATAAGGATGCTCAAACATCTGGATGAAAAATACATGCAGCTCAATGAAAATTATAAGGAGCCAAATGCGAATTTCACCAACATGAGTAAGAATCAAGAGCAAATGAAGAATGACATAGCTGTGATAACACAATAGAAGGTTTCAACAGGAGACTAGAAGAAACTGAGGACTGAATCGGCAAGTTAGAAGACAAGGTAAAAAAATTACCTAAAGGAAAACCAAGAAATGGCAGTAAGCACATACTCCTTGTCCTGAAGCACTTTGGGTGTGTTTCTTTGTGAATGAGGGGGAGCACAGTTCTCTGGCTCCAGGTGCTTCCTGTGGTGAGTGTGGGCAGTGGAGTAGAACTGTCTGAAAAGAACACCTTATACCACTGTCCTCTGGGACGTGACCTTGGGACTGGGCAGAGGTCCAGGAGAGCTTCCTCCCTCCCCAGGCTCCACTCCTCCTCCCCACACAGGAGTCCCGCCCACTTACTGGGCAGGACTTGCCTACCCTCTTCTCTTCCTGGTGATCTTGCTGCCACTGAAGACAGGACTTTCACGGAGTTCTCAGTGGGAGGGGGGCACCAGAGAAGCCCTCAGAACACTCTTCTGATAATTTGCTCCATGGCCCTACATTTTGCAACTTCTGCCAATTCCTGCTGACTCTGCCTGCTGATTGTGATGTCTCTTCCAACTAGTAGCCTGAAGGTGGTTGTTGAACCTGGTGGTCATAAGTATACATCACTTTGCATGTCAGTAGACGCTGAGGGTCACCCTACGTATCAGTACACACTGAATGACTGTCACCCTGCACATCAGCACACGCAGAACGAGTGTCACCCTACACATCAGCAAACGGGGAACTAGTGAATCTGTTGATGACAGTCTTAATAACTATCTTACCAGTGGCATTTATTATTGAATACTTGATGCCTGACACACAGTGCTGTTATAAAACCAATGAAAGCCACTTTGGGGTTTCTTCAGGAGGTCAGAGAAGGAGTTTTTGCGTTGCTTCTGTTTAGTTTGGAAGTTGGCATGAGGGAGCTTTTGCCAAGTATTGCCAACTGCCGAATGCAGCATGCCCAGCCTTTCTGGACACCTCCTACTGAAAGGCACCTGCCCCGGAGGCCTTCAAAGAGCTCATGCCCATGACCAGCAGGAGGCAGTCTCATCCTAGGGTTGAAAAACAGCAAGTGGCAGCAGAGGGTCAAGAGCATTTCATACCCTTTGGAAGTGCCCCCCCAGACAGTATCTCACCCACCCTGCCCATCTGCAGGCGCCAGGGCTGGCTTCCTGCCAGGCTGTAGCTGCTTGTGGGAAAATGGCTGTTCCAGTTAGTCCCAGCTGGCTCACAGGAAGAGGGCCTGTGTAGAATGCACATGCGGGGCTCCTGGTTCAGAATTTCCTAAGTGTTAGTGCAGTCACAGCCATGAGGCAGCATGCTGAGGGCTTCAGAGGTCACTTCCTGTCCACCTCTGCCATCGCAGCTGCTGTGACACACAGCACGGCACTTAACGGAGTCACTGCATGCTGTTCACCGACCATGGAATCTGGCACCGGGACGGGGTGTAGAGACCATCTAATCCAATGGCCTCGTAAAGAGGACTGAACTACGTTCCAAGAGACCAAGTGACTCCCGTGTCCTGAGCTGGTGATGTCACAGACTGCCCTGAACTCAGGGTCCTCACTCCTAGGTGAGGCTCTTTCCCCACCCCAGCCCCCCAGGCTGGTGATGCCCCAGGCTGAGGGCCTCACTCCATGCGAAGCTCTCCCCTGACTCCTTGGCTTTGCCATCAGTCAGACACTTTTTGCTCTGTTCTTTCTACAAGAGAAGGGCATAGGTGTGAATCACTAACATTTATTGAGTACATAAATCAAGGCTGGGCACTTGCACTTGAGTTAGTGAGTGGAAGACAGAGTGTGGGAAGTCAGGGATCACCACCCACTCCTGAGCCCAGGAGGAGCCAGCCTGCGTGTCTGGGCATGGCACCCATCTTCAGTCACCAATGGCTGGGTACATCATGCTTTGCAGGCCTGCTCCTCCCTTGTAACCTTTGCCCCAGGTTGTTTTCTCCTTCGAAGTTTTTCCTGATGTTTCAATGGATATTATTTCTCCATTCGGGCCGTAGTTCTCCTTCCTCTTTTCTTCCCGGACCTCACGCGTCGTTTGCTTCACATTGCTGCCTGCAAACAGGAGGGATGCAGTGAAATCAGCACGGGTTCTGCCTTAACTCAGCATCACCAGGTCCACCATTCCTAAAGGTGGGGGGAGGACGGGGCTGGGTGGGGAGGGAGGCCTGAGGGCGTGGCCTTGCAGACCTGCAGGTGCTTCTGCAGAAAAAGTCCCTGCCCAGCAAGCTACTCTTCCCGAATTTGAGAAAAAAAAATAAATGGAGCATGGAATTACAGAATCTTAGAACTAAGTAATTTAAATGAAGTGATCAACCTTTTTTGTCTCAGAGTTAAACCAAATTCCACATATGGCCAATGAAGGTTCAAAATGACATTCATCCATGAGTAAGGATATACAACTTTAATTCTACGAATACAGGAGTCTTTTCTTACTGCAATTCTGCTTTCCACAACGGCTTCAGATTGTGACCTTTGTCATTATCTTTGCTTTCAGAGGCATTTCTGACTGTCACCGAAATGAGGAAGTCAGCCATTACTGCAGTCAAGGTCATTATCATACAGCCTATGGATTCCATAAATGGAGCTTCTGGCCCCTGAGCTGCAGGTCACAGTGGAGGCAGCTTTTACTTGTGGGTAATGACACACATGTCTGCCCTTCTTGGGCAGCGTGTGGGCTGCCTGTGTGTTGGAACAGATATTAAAGCAGTTAAACTAAGGCCTCCTTGAGGAACCACAGGCTGTTGGGAGGTTATTCTGAGGTTATTGCCTTGGCCTGCAACTCCTGCTAGAACCCTCCGTCCCTTCCATGCCTTGGCGTTGCCGGCCCTGGGACTCAGTGCCTCAGGCCTGGGAGCAGTCATGCACAACCCCTTCTTCCCTTTATAGAAAGAAGCTGTGCAGGTGCACCCACAGGGCTCAGTCAGTTCGAATGCGAGGAAACATCTGGATCTTTCTGCGTTTCAGGGGACAGCACCCAAGGCCTTTCCTTCCACTAGTGACAGTGTGTCTCCAGCGGAAGCGGGGAGCTGAGTGTGCCCTGCTCTGCGCCAGCACTGGGCTGGATCCCCCAGGGTCAGGGGGTGAGGAAGACAGAAGCAAAAGAAGGAACCACATCCAAAATCGGTTTGGCTCAGTGGATAGAGCGTCGGCTTTCGAACTGAGAGGTCCCAGGTTCAATTCCGGTCAAGGGCATGTGCCTGGGTTTCGGGCACATCCCCAGTAGGAGATGTGCAGGAGGTAGCTGATCGATGTTTCTCTCTCATCGATGTTTCTTGCTCTCTATCTCTCTCTCTTCCTCTCTGTAAAAAATCAAAATAATATATTTTTTAAAAAAGTAAGGAACCACAAAAGAGTGAGGCCCTTACCCCTCTTCTCCAGGGATGTGTTATAGTTCTCTTTCCACTGGATCTTCTGGGTCCCTTGAAACGCCATGATCTCTGGTCCTGTCTGAGCCTCAGTGCCGCCCTGAGGAGAGAATTTATTCTGTTTCTTAGAGCCAATCTCGCCCTGTGATGTTTACATTTAAAGTTCAGGAGATCACCTCACTGTTATGCCCAGATTTCAGGGTCCCCAAAAGACCACCAGGGAGCCAGCCGAGTCCGATGCAAAAGCAGAGAGTCTTTTATTCAAACCCGGGTTTGGCTCCCCTACCCTCCTTAACGACGCAGTGGCAAGTGGCAAAGAGAGAGCCAGCCCTGTGGGGAGAGGGGTTTTATAGGGGGTTGGAGTAAGGGGGGGGAGAAAGGACTGTGAGCCCTGCCGATTGGCTAGGCGGAAGTCGGTGTCTTGTTACACAGGATGTGGTCATATCTATGGCACGCACTTCCTTTGATTGCCATTGGTTAGTTTAAAGAAGTCCTGGGTGTGGCTAGCAGAGGCTTGGGCTTCTGGGAAGAAGCCTTGCGGAGGACATGGCTGCTGCGCAAAATGGAGGATTCAGGGCAAGATGGAGGGCGTAGCCTTCGCCCTTTCACTCACCTAAGTTCACTGAATGCAAAGCAGTTTCTGTTCCTATAAATCCCTTAGTTCCTCTCCTGAAATCTCACTGAATTGAAACTGCTCTATCTTAAACTACAACTTGTGGGACTTTTGCTTAAAGAATTAGAAGGCATAGGGTCTGAAGGAAGGCTTTTTTGCTGCGAGGTTCAAAGTTCATGCTGCATCGGAGGTAATCTGGAGCATCAGTAACAGCTGGGCAGTGAGACTTAATGGCTACTCCGTTTTCTCAATAGCCACTTCGTTGTAAGACTTTCTGGCCAAGTGCAGCTGCACAACCAAAATTAATAAGACGCTGAAACTGAAAATCCACTCACTTTCAAACAAATGTGTCACTGCCCCATGTTCTGGGGTTGCTGGGTGTTTGGGCCACCACCCTGCACCTTGTACGGAGCCTGGCCCGTGTGCAGACTCGACCCACTTGTGTTTTGCCCTTGAATGGTGATGGGCCTGCGGGGCCGGGGGGGGGGGTCAAGATGCAGAAAGGAGGCTGGGTAACATGAAAACTCCCATCAGAGAGAGCCAGCTTCAAGGCTGTCACAGGGCTAGCTGAAACCTTCCCTTCTCAGCTCTCCCTGCCCTGCCCTCTGCAAACCTGGCCCAGGGGGACATTGGAACTCATGTGTGGGGGGCCGGGGTGGAGGGTTGCAGGGAGGGACTCAGCCTCTCCCAGCGCAGGCTCCCGCCCGCCAGGCCCCAGGAAACCGTGAACTGTGTGCAGAGCGAGTTCACTGTGCAGCAGCTGAGCGCAGTGATCCCTGAAGACGACTGCTGTGAGGGGACGTGACTGCCGAGTCCATGGTTACCGCTGGTCAGGGGAGTAACTACCGGGCAAGCCCAGACCCCTCCAGGCCCGGGGAGCGATGGCCACACATCTGAGCAGACTGGGGCCCGGCCAGGTTTACATCTGCTGGTGCCCCTGGGACTCCCTTTCAGGGAGCTGCCCACTGTCCATTCCATCAGCACTGCAGTGGCCACCAGCCCCAGGTGTGGTGTGGTGAACGCACCTGCTCTCACTGGCCTGTCTGTCCTCCAGGGCAGAGAAGGAAAGGCATGAAGGGGCCTTAGGGCTCCTGCTGTGTCTGCATCCTCACCTCCCCTCAGCCCTGCGCTCCTATGCCCTCCAGGTGCTGTCACAGGCACAGGTCTCTGCCTCTCCCAGGAGCCTGCCCTGTACCTGGGAGGCCCGCCCTCCTCCCTCAGGGGTTTGGAACCTGCTTTGCAGCTTGGTTGACTTTTTTTGCTGGAGGGGAGTGATCTGTGTCAGGGCAGGGGGCTGAACTCGAGGAGGGAGATCTGGAAACTCCCACCAACCCTGTAGAGGCTCCCTGCTTGCTCACCTTGAGCCACTGCAGCCCAGAGACAGAGGCCTGCACAGGGCTGTCCTAGAGGCTGTGCCTGGAGGGCTGCTTGGTTTTCTCCCAGAAGACCAGTAGTGGCAGAAGCTGGGGGGGGGGGCACACCCGTGCAGCGGGAGGGGCTGCCTTCTCAGGACCTGGAGGGTCAGCCGAGTGACCTGAAGCCAGGGATTGTGACCTCCACCTCCTCCTTGACTCTAATCCCAGACGCCTCAGGATGCCTATGTGTGTGTTTGGAGTGGGTGGGGAGGGGGGAGGGACTCCTCTCCTGCTTGGGCATGTTCCCCCCACACAGAGGCAGGCTGGTCGCATCATCTCTGCTCCACAATACACTTCCCACACTCAAACCTTAGATTTCTGCCTTTTTTTTTTTATTTAAAGAAAAGCTTTTCTTTTGAGCCCATTTCCAAGGGGCCATGACTTTCCAGCCTCAGCCATGACCTTTCAGCCTCGGCCATGACCTTCCAGCCTCGGCCTCAGGCTATTTACCTCCTCCCAGTCTGTCCTTATCATCTGTCCCCATCACATGCTATCTGCCATCTACACTGCAGCTAGCTCACTGCCACTCGTGTCCTGCCACCAACCAGGTGACCCCAAATCCATGTGGAGAAGCCACTTGTCATTCTGGCCTCCCAGCTGCTGAACCATAAAACCTTCTCATGATTAAGCAACACCCTCACCGCGACTCCTCCACCCTCTTTCACACAAAACTTGTCTTTAACAACCGTCTGTATCCCTTTCCTCGTCTTGTCCCCTCGCCTGCGCTGTATCCCGTGGCTGCCTCCTCGCAGCTGCTCATCGTGGGCCCACCACCCCGCTGGTCCTCACAGACCCTCAGCCCTGCACCTCTCGGAACCTGCGTGTGCATTGCCTTCTGCTGCTCCTCCTTCGGCCTCCCTGCTCAGCGGCCACTCCCATCCGGCCCAGCGCTTTCTCCTCCTGCCCCGACCATGTGAACCAACGTTCCCGAGGGTCCTGCCCTCGCCTTCCCTCCCGGCCTGCTCTCCCACTGCCCCCCAGGGGAACCTGCTATCCCACCGCCCCACACGGGAAACCACGCCAATGGATGCCGCGAATCCAGGGCCACCCCCAGATTGCCGCTTCCGTGGGAGCCCCAGCCCTCACCCTCCTGCCAGCCGTTCCTGTTATGCCCAGATTTCAAGATCCCCAAAAGCCCACCAGGGAGCCAGCCGAGTCCGATGCAAAAGCAAAGAGTCTTTATGCGAGCTAGCTCGGCTCCCCAACCACACTCACCGACCCAATGGCAAGCCAAGCGGCAGAGAGAGAGAACTCTGTGTGGAGAGGGGTTTTATAGGGGGTTGGAGTAAGGGGAGGAGAAAGGACTGTGGGCCCTGCCGATTGGCCAGGCGCAAGTTGGTGTCTTGTTACACAGGATGTGGTCATATCTATGGCGTGCACTTCCCTTGATTGTCATTGGTTAGTTTAAAGAAATCCTGGGTGTGGCTAGCAGAGGCTTGGGCTTCCGGAAAGAAGCTCCTTGCTGAGCACATGGCTGCCCAAAAATGGAGGATCCAGGGTAAGATGGTGGGCGTAGCCCTTACCCTGGGGCAAGATGGAGGGTGTAGCCCTCGCCCTTTCAGTTCCTGCGTGTCCATATCCATCGGGGGTCCTGCAGCCTCACCGTCCCAAGTTCTACACCACATGGGCCAGCCCTCCTCCTTCCCATTCCCACTTGGTTATTCAGGTGCCATCCTTCTCGTCAGGCTCACCCTCCTTCTCTCTGCCTCATAGGTAGCACCATGGACTGTGCACGGCCCTGGGGGTGCACTGTGTGTCCTGACTCCACTTCCTGCCACAGTGATCCTGACCAGCCACAGGTACCCTGACCAGCCACAGCTGGTGAGGTCAGGTCAGTTTCCCAAAGAGGGGTGACAGCAGGCGGTCACAGCCAGGGATCGGCGGCTCCAATACTAGGAAGCAGGGACACCCAGTGCAGGAGAGGCATAGGCTGTGGGAAGGGAGCCTGTGAGGTGGTGGGCATGGACAAGGGCCAAGCACTGGCTGCCACTGCTGGACAGTCAGACCTGGCTCATTGGGGCGCTGTTCTGGGGGCCACTGAGGAGCGAGGGAATTTTTTTCTTAAGATACTTGTGTTTGGGAAGCACCCTCCCCAACCTAAAATCAAAAGCGAGCAGGACCCAATTTTGAATGCAGGCACGCTGCATCTAGGGCAGTGGTCGGCAAACTGCGGCTCTCAAGCCACATGTGGCTCTTTGGCACCTTGAGTGTGACTCTTCCACAAAATACCACATGCGGGCAAGCACATACAGTGCGATTGAAACTTCGTGGCCTATGTACAGAAGTCAGTATTTTGTGGAAGAGCCACACTCAAGGGTCCAAAGAGCCGCATGTGGCTCGTGAGCCGCCGTTTGCCGACCACTGATCAGGGGCATTTCAGTTAATGCTGCCACCAGAAGCTTCAGGGCTCTCTCCCGCCAGGCTTCCCACACTTCCCCAGGCCTTTCTTTCTATCCAATTAACCACCTCCCTGTAAGCACTGTACTACCCCTGCTGGCTTCCAACTTCGGGGGGCCAGCTTCTGCCGCCATGCTCCACCCTAAGATTCCCAAAGGCAAACAGAACAGCTGATAAGAAGTGGTTAGATGCTCAGGAAGGCACA
>NW_005872724.1:14687-17527 GCF_000147115.1 Myotis lucifugus | reverse complement strand
AGGGGAGCCCAGTAGAGTGGGGAGGGGCGAGCCAGAGACATGCCCGGCATGGAGGCCAGGGGGGAAGCGCCAGGCGAAGCCAGGGGACCGTGACCCGGCCATCACAGGGAAAAGATAAAAGATGAAATGACTGACCAGTCAGAGGGCCCTACATCCCACCCCGGCACTCACCTGGGCCCCCTGCACCCATCGCAGCTGCAGCTTCGACAGGGCACAACCAGCTCAAACCTAGCCCCTGCTCTCCCAAGGCAGCAGTGGCAGCATGGCTCACTCCCTCCTGGGAAATGAGGTCCTGGACCTGCCTTTCACCCGCTGATGGGTGGCTTATTATATGGTCCACATAGGGACAAGGGCTTAGGGTATTTGGCAGGTGCGGATTGGTGCTTCAATTACAGTCCATATAAGGTACATGGTTAGTCACTCGGGTATTTCCCTGCTGCAGGTTAGGTCATACTCCGCCCACCAGTTGGGAGAAGGGAGGATCTATCAGTTTGCTGACTCTTGGCATGAAATCTGGAGATTTTAACTTACAGCGGTTCTCAACCTGTGTGTCCCGACCCCTTTGGGGGTCGAACGACCCTTTCACAGGGGTCGCCTAAGGCCATTGGAAAACACATATATAATTACATATTGTTTTTGTGATTAGTCACTATGCTTTAATATGTTCAATTTGTAACAATGAAAATACATCCTGCATATCAGATATTTACATGACGATTCATAACAGTAGCAAAATTACAGTTATGAAGTAGCAACGAAAATCATTTTATGATTGGGGGTCACCACAACATGAGGAACTGTATTAAAGGGTCGCGGCATTAGGAAGGTTGGGAACCACTGACTTAGGGTATTTGGCAGGTCCTGATTGGTGCTTCAATGTATAGTCCGTATAAGGTGCCTACTCAGCTGCCCACCAGTTGGGGGAAGGCAGGATCTATCAGTTTGCTGACTCTTGGCATAGAATCTGGAGGTTTTGACTTAGGTGAGAAGGTCCAAGGAGGTTTCCCTGAGAAAGCGGCCCATAAACTTGTAGTTAATCAGGCCAAGAATTGGGAAGAGCATTCCAGGCTGAAGGAAGAACACATGGGAAAGCACTGTGGTCTGAAGGAACACATCCTAAATATTGTTAGCCTGTCAAGAACTCTAGAATGTAACCGGAACTAAAGCTCATGAGCCTGTGAGGCCATGAGGAGCCAGATCCTCTGGGTCTGATAGTCCAGGTCCAGGGTATTGGCTCTTACTCTGAGAGCAATGGGAAGCCATTGAAAGGTTTATAAGCAGGAGAGGGATTCAGATTTCCTTTTTTGTCGGTATTTTTTTTAAAGATAAATTTTTATTGCCCTAGCCGGTTTTGCTCAGTGGATAGAGTATTGACCTGCAGATTAAAGGGTCACAGGTTTGATTAAAAAAAAAAGATACTTGTGACTGTGCTGGGCTGGGTAACAGCATAGATCCCATGTACAGGACTGAGGTCAGGGCCTCAGCTCCTGGGTCACCGTGGCCTCCGACACAGGAGACAAGCTAGTGAACAACATGTCAGTTTCTCCACCTTCAAATGCGGTTAGCACCTGCCTTTCCCCACTTCAGGTGTGTGGAGACCCTGAGCCAGAGAGGTGCGCTTCGAGAGGGACAGGTGCTCTCAGCCTTTGCTTTTACAAAAGCATGTGAAAATCTAAATCCTGTTTCCTCTGTGAAGTTTTCAGTGAAGTTATAACCTAACAGTGGATTTGAGGGCTCGCTTTTGCAGAAGGGCAGGTGTTCTCCAATCTGTGCATTTACATCTTGTGCTCACATCTCTTTCTAGTTCTCATGTATCTGCCATGTGCACACACCCAGCAGGGCAGTGCTGGATCATGGCTAGGATGACATACATGGCAACTGTTACCTTCATAGTATGAAAAAGAGGCAGTCAAAACAAAAGCTCATAGAGACTCACAAAACATCATCCCCCTCTCTACCCTCTGATATACACCCTCCTGTAATGCAGCTGCTGGAAGAAAATAAAGTGGCACATCGTGTGAGAACATGAGAAAGTGGTACATCCTGTGGGAACATGAGAAAGTGGTACATCCTGTGGGAACATGAGAAAGTGGCACATCCTGTGAGAACATGAGAAAGTGGCACATCCTGTGGGAACATGAGAAAGTGGTACATCCTGTGGGAACATGAGAAAGTGGCACATCCTGTGGGAACATGAGAAAGTGGCACATCCTGTGAGAACATGAGAAAGTGGCACATCCTGTGAGAACATGAGAAAGTGGCACATCCTGTGAGAACATGAGAAAGTGGTACATCCTGTGGGAACATGAGAAAGTGGCACATCCTGTGAGAACATGAGAAAGTGGCACATCCTGTGAGAACATGAGAAAGTGGCACATCCTGTGAGAACATGAGAAAGTGGCACATCCTGTGAGAACATGAGAAAGTGGCACATCCTGTGATAACCTGAGGAAGGAAAAGGCCGCCCCTGGTGGTTCTGCTGCGGCGGGGTCCCTTCGCCCGGTCCTCGCTGCTCCTGGAGCCCGTTCTGGCCGCCCCTCATGGCACCTCCACCGGCAGCCAGAAACCCGCCGCTCCCTCTTCAGCCTTCCACCTTCAACCTTCTGCACTTCCTCCTTCCCAGGTCTGTCCAGGGACCCAGGCCGCCGCCTAAGCATGCGCGGCGCTCCATCCTGGAAGTGGTCCCGCCCCCTCGCTCATGCCCTTCCTCATGTTCTCACATGATGTGCCACTTTCTCATGTTCTCACACGATGTGCACACGGCTGGCTGTGTCCATGATGGCAGGCAGGCAGCTCGGCTGCCGCCCATCAGCTGCACCTGCGGGAAGATTGGCTGACTG
>NW_005872724.1:8991-14587 GCF_000147115.1 Myotis lucifugus | reverse complement strand
TAAAAACCCCCGTGCAGGCTATGCGTTTAGTTTCCAAATGTGTGAAAGAACCCCAAACAGTCTATCAATACACATGGCGACGTCACAGAGCTTTTTCCTTTTTTTAAAGGAGGGGCTCCTTGTAAAGTAATGTAGGAACATATTTATTCATCTTTTAGAAAATGTCAGATTCTTTTGAACACCAATCGGTGTCCATCTGAGAGCCCACACCCTGTTAAACCCGAACTAGCTTTCACTTCTTTGCTCTGCGGGACGGGGACAGGGAAGCCGGCTCGTTGACGAATGGGCTGGCCCGTCAGTTGACTGTACTCGGGAGGAGGCGGCCACAGCGCTGTCCCTGTGGGTCCGCCTGACCTGCCGGCATCGCTCACTCCTTCTTGAAGATCCTCTTGGCTTCTACCCCTTCGTACGTGTAAGTCTGAAAGGTGTGAACAGAGAGGAGGTGTTAACAGCATTAAGATTTAAGGCTAAATTAAGAAAAAGATTAGATTAGATTCATATAATGTTATCGCTTTGAAGTGAATTCATAGTGTTTTTCCTTGTTCTTGATAGCAGCCTTTTGTACAGATACAGAACACACCTAATTAAAAACAGTTTGCCTGGCTGGCGTGGCTCAGTGGTTGAGCATCGACCTATGAACCAAGAGGTCCCAGGTTCGATTCCCAGTCAAGGCACGTGCCTGGGTTGCGGGCTTGATCCCCAGTGTGGGGTGTGCAGGAGGCAGTCCATCAATGATTCTCTCTCATCATTGATGTTTTTCTCTCTCCCTCTCCCTTCCGCTCTGACATCAATAAAAATATGTTAAAAAAAATAAAAAACATTCAGTTTGTAATAACATTTCAGTTAAAATAGGCATCGATGTATTGGACATAGATGTAAGTTCTCTTCAATACATAGGCATCAGAAAGGATGTATACTGTTAAAATCAGAAGGTTTATGAGAGTAATAGTGTGGTTATGGAGCTATAACTTGAGAACCACAAGGATAAAATTGCTGTCGTGTAGTTACTTGGCTTTGGGAAGCAGTATGATCGGTTACAACTCACCTGGACCAGCTCACCACCCACGATTTCTCGGACGGCGTGCAGTTCCTTGCCGTTGTCCACCCGCTTGAATCTCCCGACGAGCTTATCTCCCTCCAGGCTCCAGGTCCCCTACAGAACAGGAAAGTCACAGGAATGAAATGAACCGCTGCGGTCGCCCACGTGTCAGGCGCTGCTCTGAGTCGGGTGGGTGGATGTCTCGCATCTTCACAACCACCCCGTGAGGTGGCCGTTGCTCTCCCTCTCACAGGTGAGAGCACCAAAGGGAACCAGCCAGCCCGGAGCCGGACTGACCACAGCTGAGCTGTCACGCAACCCCATGCGCTGGCTCGCAAACCCGCCTGGGAGCAGAGCGTCTGAACCTCTCTGTGGTTCTGGTCAGTTCCAGGGCCAGGCCAGCACCCCCGCTGGCTTTAGTTATGGACTTGTTATAGGAACTTTATAAGGGACACAGTGGGTCAGATGCTAACTAACACTTTCATCGTCACTGCAAGCATAGAATTTAACTAGAAAAAGTCCGAGGACATAAAAGTTTTCAAAAAATCAGTTGAAACATGACTCCCTAAAATTTAGTATCTTAAACATGACACGATATGAGCTACGGTTAGCATTAGACCTTTCCCTCTCTCACTCACTCATTCACAATTATTTTATTATCTAAATTACACTTATTAAATGCCTGTGATGTCTGGTTAGAGAGCTAAATGTTCTGATTGTGTCAGGTATGGAAAGTTGGTCTATGAATAGGTCTAGAGTCAGTCATTCAACGGACTTTTTCTAATTCTTATTGTTCAGTCCTGGTTCCTTACAGATATGGGTGGAAAGAAAAATGTATTCAATCCTCCCTCTGCAGCTGTGTGACATGCAAGGTGGTAAACTCATAAGTGAGCGAGACCCGCCTTAGCCAAATGCCAGGGACAGGCAGCGGCTCCCGGGCTGGGCAAGAAAGCCAGAAGGCATTGTATGAAAATGTCTCACAGTGAGTTCCGTGCCGTCCGCGAGCCTGTAGTTGAAAGTCACACCGAGCTCAAAAGCGATTTCGGCGGTCCGGAAGGTGCTCGACTCCTTGATGGTGAACTTGCTTCCTTCATGGCTGATGATCAACTTCAGGTTGTCGTGGGCGGCCAGCTTCCTTTTCACCACATTTGATGCCTGCAAGCAGGAGGGTGCAGTGAAGTTAGCACCAGTGACGCCTTAACAGCCTCACCTTTCGAGTTTGCGGGGGGGGGGTGGGGTGGGGGTGGGGGGAGGGCCCCAGGTGCGGCCTTGCAGAAACAGCAGCTGCTTCTGCAGAGAAAGTCCCCGCCCAGCAGGTTCCTGAGCCCTGACAAGCTATTCTCCCCGAATTTGTGAAAAAATAAATGGAGCATGGAAGTACAGAACCTTAGAACTAAGCAATTTATAATAATAAAAGGGTAATATGCTAATTAGAACAGATGTTCTTCCTGATGAAGCCTGGGTGGAGGAAAGCCAGACCTGGTCCCAGGCGCCTGCCGCGGCTGGAGGAGGGAAGCTCAGGTCCTGGGTGCTGGAGGGAAGCCGGTGCCGGCAGTAGAAAGGCCTACTCTTGCATGAATTTTCATGCATCGGGCCTCTAGTTTAAATAAAATGATCAACCTTTTTGTCTCAGAGTTAAACCAAATTCCAGATATGACCAATGAAGGTTTAAAATGACATTCATCCATATGTAAGGATATACAACTTTAATTCTACGAATACAGGATTCTTTTCTTACTGCAATTCTGCTTTCCACAGTGGCTTCAGATTGTGACCTTTGTCATTATCTTTGCTTTCTGAGGCATTTCTGGCTGTCACCGAAATGAGGAAGTCAGCCATTACTGCAGTCAAGGTCATTATCATAAAGCCTATGGATTCCATAAATGGAGCTTCTGGCCCCTGAGCTGCAGGTCACAGTGGAGGCAGCTTTTACTTGTGGATAATGACACACGTGTGTCTGCCCTTCTTGGGCAGCGTGTGGGCTGCCCGCATGTTGGAACAGATATTAAAGCAGTGCCCTAACCGGTTTGGCTCAGTGGATAGAGCGTCGGCCTGCGGACTGAAGGGTCCCAGGTTCGATTCGGGTCAGGGGCATGTGCCTTTGGTTGCCGGCACATCCCCAGTAGGAGGTGTGCAGGAGGCAGCTGATCGATGTTACTCTCTCATCGATGTTTCTAACTCTCTATCCCTCTCCCTTCCTCTCTGTAAAACATCAATAAAATATATTAAAAAAAAAAAAATAAAGCAGTTAAACTAAGGCCTCCTTGAGGAACCCTAGGTTGTCGGGAGGCTATTCTGAGGTTATTGCCTTGGCCTGCAACTCCTGCTAGGACCCTCCCTCACTCTTCCATGACTTGGCGTTGCCAGCCCTGGGACTCAATGCCTCAGGCCTGGGAGCAGTCATGCACACCTCCCTTCCTCCGTTTATAGAAAGAAGCTGTGCACGTGCATCCATAGGGCTCGGCCAGCTCTAACACGAGGAACATCTGGATCTTTCTGCGTCTCAGGGGACAGCACCCAAGGCCTTTCCTTCCACTAGTGACAGTGTGTCTCCAGCGGAAGCCGGGTGCCCTGCTCTGTGCCAGCATGTGGCCAGAGTCTCTGGGGTCACGGGGTGAGGAAGATGGAAGCAAAAGAAGGAACCATGAAAGAGTGAGGCCCTTACCCATCTTCTCCATGAACTTGTCATAGTTGTCGTTCCGGTCAATCTTCCAGGCCCCATCAAACGCCATGATGTCCAGTCAGATCTGAACCTGTTGAATGAGATTCAGGTCCACCCCGAGGAGAGAATTTATTCTGTTTCTTATCTTAGAGCCAACCTCGCGCTGTGATGTGGAAGTTTAAAGTTCAGAAGGTCACCTCACCTAAGTTCACTGAATGCAAAGCAGGTTTTGTTCCTATAAATCCCTTAGTTCCTCTCCTGAAATCTCACTGAATTGAGACAGGATAAGCACGCCTGCTCTTTCTTAAACTACAATTTGGGGGACATTTGCTTAAAGAATTAGAAGGCATAGGACCTGAAGGAAGGCTTTTTTGCTGCGAGGTTCAAAGTGCACGCTGCAGCGGAGGTAATCTGGAGCATAAATCAAGTAACAGCTGGGCAGTGAGACTTAATGGCTACTCCGCTTTCTCAATAGCCACTTCCTTGTAAGTATGACTTTCTGGCCAAGTGCAGCTGCAAGACCAAAGTTAATAAGACACTGACACTGAAAATCCACTCTCTTTCCAAACAAACGTGTCACTGCCTCATTTTCTGGGGTTGCTGGGGGTTTGGGCCACCAGCCTGCACCTGGTGCAGAGGCTGGCCCTCGTGAAGACTCGGCCCTTAAATGGTGGTGGGCCTGCGGGGGTGGGGGAGGGTTTGGGGGGGAATTCAAGATTCAGAAAGGAGGCGGGGTAACATGAAAACTCCCATCAGAGAGAGCCAGCTTCAAGGCTGTCACAGGGCTAGCTGAAACCTTCCCTTCTCCGCTCTCCCTGCCCTGCCCTCCGCAAACCTGGTCCAGGGGGACGTGGAGACTCATGTGTGGGGGGCCGGGGTAGAGGGTCACAGGGAGGGACTCAGCCTCTCCCAGCGCAGGCTCCCGCCCGCCAGGCCCCAGGAAACCATGAACTGTGTGCAGAGCGAGTTCACTGTGCAGCAGCTGAGCGCAGTGATCCCTGAAGACGGCTGTTGTGAGGGATGTGACTGCCAAACCCATCCTTACTGCTGGTCAGGGGAGCAGCTACCTGGCAAGCCCACACCCCTCCAGGCCCGGGGAGCAATGGCCACACATCTGAGCAGACTGGGGCCAGGCCAGGTTTACATCTGCTGGTGCCCCCGGGACCCCCTTTCAGGGAGCTGCCCACTGTCCATTCCATCAGCGGGGCCACCACAGGGCGGTGGTCACCAGCCCCAGGTGTGTCGTGGCGATCGCACCTGCTCTCGCTGGCCTGTCCGTCCTCCAGGGCAGAGAAGGAATGGCATGAACAGGGCCTAGGGCTCATGCTGTGCTGCAGCCTTATCTCACCTCCCCTCTGCGCCCTCCACCCCTGTGCCCTCCAGGGTGTGGTCACAGCCTCCAGCCGGAGTGCTGTCTGCTGCGCAGGCCAAGCATCCCTGCCTCTTCCAGGAGCCTCCCCAGGGCAGTGACCTCCAGGATCTCAGCGTAGCTCAGAAGAGACACCAGGGACACGCAGCCCAGAGACTGGGGGAGGTGGTGCCATGTTGGGGGCTCACCCCAGAGGGCAGGCTCCAGAGGTCATGGGTCCTTCCTGTCCGCACCCTCTCATGCCCTCCAGAGGCGGGAAAGGGCTTGGAGAGAATTGTTTACAGGATCATTCATGGGAAGCAGCCTTGTCAGCCTCCCTCCTCCCTTAGCGTTTCAGAACCTGCTTTGCAGTCTCCAGTTGGTTGACTTTTCTTGCTGGAGGGGAGTGGTCTGTGTTGGGGGAGGGGGGTGAACTCCAGGAGGGGCGGGGGTGGGGGGCCTGGAAAGTCCCGCCAACCCCATAGGCCTGCGCAGGGCTGTCCTAGAGGCTGTGCCTGGCAGGCTGCTTTGGTTTCCTCCCTGAAGA
>NW_005872724.1:0-8891 GCF_000147115.1 Myotis lucifugus | reverse complement strand
GGGCGGCACCAAGGCACATGTCCTTGACCTGATTGACTTGGACCCTCAGTGCGCAGGCGACGTCTATCCATGAGCCATTCTAGTAGGGGGGGGGGGGGGCAGGGGGGGGGCTTCCACACAGCGGGAGGGGCTGCCTTCTCTGGACCTGGAGTGTCAGCCCAGTGACCTGCAGCCAGGGATTGTGACCTCCACCTCCTCCTTGAGTCTGTCATCCCAGACACTCAGGATGTGTGTATGTGTGTGTGCGTGTTTGGAGGAAGAAAGGGGGTGCTCCTCTCCTGCCTGTGCATGTTTCCCCCACAGAGAGGGCCGGTCGCATTGTCTCTGCTCCCTACACCACATCCCACACCCAAACCTTAAGTTTCTGCCTTTTTTTTTTTTTAGAAAAGCTTTTCTTTTGAGCCCATTTCCAACTGGCCATGACCTTCCAGCCTCGGCCTCATGCTATCTACCTCCTCCCGGCCTGTTGTTATCATCTGTCCCCATCGAGTGCTATCTGCCATCTACACTGCAGCTGGCTCACTGCCACCCGTGTCCTGCCACCACCCAGGTGACCCAAGTCCACGTGGAGAAGCCACTTGTCACTCTGGCCTCCCAGCTCCCGACCCATCACCTCATGCTTCATCTGCTGACACCTGGCTGCATCTGCCATGGGCCCTGGTGTCAGCCCCTCCACCCTCAGTCACAGCTCTCGGTGCTCAGCCCCACTTTCCCCGCTGCATGGCTGGGAGATGTCCGTCAGCGTGGCCTCTTCCTCCCACAGGCCAGCCTCCTGGTTTATGCCCATTCTCCACCCAAGCAAGGTGCTGTTGCCAATAAGAAACCCCTCCCACGTTATCCTGTGCCAAGCAGGCGCGCCCCCACTCCTTCCCACCGCATCTCCATCGCACCCCTTTCCTCTGCCTGGAAATCCCACCCTGCACTCTGCTTTTCTCCTAACACCCGCTCGGCCTGTAAGAAGCCACTCAATGCCACGTCCAATAAGCCGGCCTTGCACTGGCCACCTGCTTGTGGCCGGGCTAACCTCGCACCTGCTGCCGCTTCTACGTGGACTGTCTTTCACACTCTCGGGTCACAGTGCTAACAGCCTGTTTCTCCAAGAGACACCCAGGTGTGAGGGCAGAGATGCCCCGAAACGTGCAGAGATTCTGTGCAGAAGACGACCATGTTCCCATGTTCCCGCCCTGGGAGCAGCACGTGAGTAGCTAACGGTGAGTAACAGCAGCAGGGCCCACACTGGCTGCTCCGATTCTAGGGGGTTCCTGCCCTGCAGATGAATCGAGGGGTCCCCTTCGCGGGTCCCCATTGCAGATACTCGGTCTCAAAGTTGGTCGGGAGCCATAGCTTACATACTGTTTTGTAAACACTTTAAAAATGAACAACTATCATAACATTTTCCCATTTCATTAAATACTCCTTTACATCATTAAGAATCATTCCCAAGCTATGACCTCATGGCTCGGTGGTTGAGCATCCACCTATGAGCCAGGAGGTCATGGTTTGATTCCTGGTCTGGGCACATGCCTGGGTTGCAGGCTCAATCCCCAGTAGGGGCTGTGCAAGAGGCAGCCGATCAATGATTCTCTCTCATCATTGATGTTTCTATCTCTCCCTCTCCCCTCCTCTATGAAATCAATACAAATAGATTTTAAAAAAGAAAAAATTTAAATTATAGGTTAAGGTCAATGCATATAAGAAAGTGCTGGAAACCGAGATCAACAGTAATTAATACAAATGCGAGAAGTCCAACAGAAGGCTGCCTGGACTCCTTTGATATTCACAGGGTGAATTTGTATTTTATTACCTACTAGAGGCCTAGTGCACAAAAATTTGTGCACTGGACGGGGGGGGGGGGGGGGTCCCTCAGCCCAGCCTGTGCCCTCTCACAGTCTGGGACCCCTAGAGGGATGACCATCTGCTGGCTAAGGCCTGCTCCCCAAGGGATTGGGCCTAAGCTGTCAATCAGACATACCTCTGGCAGTGCGGGAGCCCTCGGGAGATGTCCACTTACCAGCAGGGAGCAGACCTAAGCTGCAGTCGGAAATCCTTAGTGCTGCTGAGGAGGCAGGAGAGGCTCCCACCACCACTGCTGTAGTGGCAGCCATCAGCCTGGCTTGTGGCTGAGCAGAGCTCCTCCATGTGGGAGTGCACTGACTACCAGGGGGCAGCTCCTGCATTGAGCGTCTGGCCCCTGGTGGTCAGTGTGTGTCATAGTGACCAGTCATTCCCAGTCTTTTTGTTGTTAGTGTCAGTTTGCATATTACCCTTTTACTATATAGGATAGAGGCCTGGTGCACAGGTGAGGGCTGGCTGGTTTGCCCTGAAAGGTGTTCTGGATCAGGGTGGGGGTCCCACTTGGGTGCCTGGCCAGCCTGGCTGAGGGGCTGATGGCTGTTTTCAGGCTGCCTGCACCCCCTTCAGGGTGGGGGTCCCACTGGAGTGCCTGGCCAGCCTGGATGAGGGGCTGATGGCTGTTTTCAGGCTGCCTGCACCCCCTTCAGGGTGGGGGTCCCCACTGGGGTGCCTGGCCAACCTGGATGAGGGGCTGAGAGCTGTTCTCAGGCAGGCCAAGCCTGCAACTGAAGCTCCCAATCTCTCCTTTTTTTCTTTTTCTTTTTTTTTATTCTGGGATTTATTTACCTTCTGTAATTGAAACTTCGTTGCAGCTCCAGTTCAGATGCCAGGCTGTCTGAAAGCAGGTCTCTAGGGTTTGTTTAGCTTCTATAATTGAAACATAGTTGCATTTCAGAGCTGTTGCTTTCAGGCTCAGAGTCGGGCGTAGCAGGTGGGGAACCTTGGCTTCCTCTGTTGCCGGGGCAACCAAGCCTCATGTTCGCTTCAGCTGCGTGGCTGCCAGCCACCATCTTGGTTGGCAGTTAATTTGAATATCCTGCTGATTAGCCAATGGGAAGCATAGCGGAGGTATGGTTAATTACCATGTTTGTCTATTATTAGATAGGATTGCTGACTCAATGGCCTAAAGCAAACTCCCCCAAACTTGATAATCTTACTGTTTACTAAACATTACCATTGATATGTCTGTTTGCATTCCTAAAAGGCAATTGTGTATTCTAGTAAATAAAAGCAGCTGGGAATGGAGACTCAATGGAACTTGACTACTACAGTTGAGTTTTTCCCTGGCTTCCTCCCATAATTTCAAAATTAATATTTCTTGTCTTGTGTGTCAATTTGCGTGTCTGCTCTTTCTCCAAGCCTTTGAGCCCGAAAGTCACGCTGGCCGTGGCCTTTCACAAGAAAATATTAAGAGGCATAAAGAAAACAATGAGTCAAGGACTCCTAACCCTACCAGCTGGACAGAACTGTGGCAATGTATAGGATTCTGTTAGCTTGAAGTGTACACTCACACACACGTGTATGCGCATATTTCATATAGTCCCAATCACACAGGTGTGTGTATGTGCGTACACACATCGCTTCATTTGGCACCAAATACAGGAGGGGTTTAGGAGACCATCGGAAAGAGGAAGACCGAGAGCAAGACTGGCATGGAGAGAAGCAGCAGCAGGTAGCGACGCCCAGGTGGCGGGCAGAAGAGCTTAGCCAGCAGACCGCGGTGCCAGTGGGGCCTGACAGTGGGGCCGAGTGTGCCCTATCTCCCAGCGGCATCAGGGCAGGATCGCTCCTCAGGGCGCTGCTGTGGGACAGGGACCTTTGAGGTGCTGATAAGGCCTTGCACACCTCAGTCAGTTGGACATTGACTTTTGCCCTCCACATACTGCTGTCCTTGGCAATAGCAATTTGCTTCTTAACTCACCGGCTGATAAGGACGGGGTTAATTTAGATATAATCACTCTCCTTAACCACTTAATTGGCCTTTCACTTTCTGCTTATCCCTCCATCCCTCATCCATCCTCCTGTGATGCAAGTGGAAGAGCGCAGCCTTGGAGTTGGAACTAAAATGCAAGTTCCTTTTTGCCCTCGGGGAGAAGTGTCTTCCTGAGGCGGCATAAAAACACGCAGTCCCGTGTTTTCTGACCGTGTGAGCAACCAACACTCTCAGGGCCCTCAGGGGCAGGACCCAGGGCACTGTGCGAGGAGGTCTCTCTCGCCACCCTCCGATGGGTCATAAGGGGAAGTTGCGCAACCGCCTTGAGTCCTAAGGTCATGATTTTAATCTTTAACATCAGTCACATTTTTAATTCCGTGTTTAGAAGGGATCTGTCTTCTCTATTAAAGCATACTTTACCCTGCCTTCAGTTAAGACATCTTGTCACCGCCTGCCTCCTCAGAGGGCCGGGATGCAGGTCCGTCAGCCTCCTCAGGGAGGAGAGGGCTGCAAACCTTCCTTCCTGCTGGCCCAGGTGGGGGGGGGGGCGGGTGTGAGAGGGGCAGGAGGCACCCTCTGACTGCTCTGGCCCTCACACCCTTTCCCACTAGCAGGGCCTCCTCTGCACATGCTCACTGCCAGTGCCCTGGCTTCTGCCCTCAGCAGCGCATCCCAAGGCTGCCTACTTCAGGGAGCCCTCCAGCCTCTCAGACCTCCCTCCTGCCCAGGCTGCCGTGTAGATGACCCCAGGCTGGTATCCTGTCTCCCGCTTCCATGTCATCGCTGGCTTTTGGGTACTTTGAGCCTCTGCTGGAGGAGGGAGGTGCCTGTCACAGCTGCTCAGTGCCCCGAGACTGGGGGAAGCTAGTGAGGCACTCACTTCCAGTACAGAATTGGGGGGTGGGGTGGGGATGGAGGGGGCAAAAAACTCAGCAATGAAACTTTGTGCCAAAGACGCAGAGAGGCACATTGTATAGGCTATAGGGATTTTTTTTGGAAACTTCTTTTCTTTTTTAATACATCTTTATTGTTCAGATTATTACAGATGTTCCTCCTCCCCCCCCCCCCATAGCTCCCCTCCACCCGGTTCCCACCCCACCCCCTGCCCTTACCCTCCACCACTGTCCTCATCCATAGGTGTAAGATTTTTGTCTAATCTCTTCCCCTACCCTCCATACCCCCTTCCCCCAAGAATTGTCAGTCCACTCCCTTTCCATGCCCCTGATTCTATTCTATTCACCAGTTTATTCTGTTCATCAGAGTTTTTTATTGACTTAATTTTTAGATTCATTTGTTGGTAGATATGTATTTGTTGTCACTTTGTTGTTCGTAATTTTTATCTTTACCTTTTTCTTCTTCTTCCTCTTCTTAAAGAACACCCTTCAGCATTTCATATAATCCCGGTTTGGTGGTGATGAACTCCTTTAGCTTTTTCTTGGCTGTGAAGCTCTTTATTTGACCCTCAATTCTAAATGATAGCTTTGCTGGGTAGAGTAATCTTGGTTGTAGGTTCTTGGTATTCATCACTTTGAATATTTCTTGCCACTCCCTTCTGGCCTGCAAAGTTTCTGTTGAGAAATCAGCTGACAGTCGTATGGGTACTCCCTTGTAGGTAACTAACTGTTTTTCTCTTGCTGCTTTTAATAGTCTCTCTTTGTCTTTTGCCCTTGGCATTTTAATTATGATGTGTCTTGGTGTGACCCTCTTTGGATTCCTCTTGTTTGGGGTTTTCTGCGCTTCCTGGACTTGTAAGTCTATTTCTTTCACCAGGTAGGGGAAGTTTTCTGTCATTATTTCTCCAAATAGGTTTTTCAATATCTTGCTCTCTCTCTTCTTCTTACACCCCCATAATTCAGATGTTGGTACATTTGAAGTTGTTCCAGAGGCTCCTTACACTATCTTCATATTTTTGGATTCTTTTTTCTTTTTGTTTTTCTGGTTGGGTGTTTTTTGCTTCCTCATATGTTAAATCTTTGATTTGATTCTTGGGATCCTCTAGTCTACTGTTGAATCCCTGCATATTATTCTTTATTTCAGTCAGTGTATGCTTAATTTCTAACTGGTCCTTTTCCATTTTTTTTTTTGGCATTCTCACTAAGATCCTTGAAGGTCTCACTAAATTCCTCAGAGGTTTGTAGAAGATTCTTGAGTAACCTTATAACTGTGGTTTTGAACTCTATATCCAGTAGTTTTCTTTCCTCCATTTCTTTCATTTGTGACATGTTTCTTTGTGTCCGCATTTTGGCTGCTTCCCTGTGTTGATAGAGTGGCTTTGTGTGGTAGGTGTCCTATTGGGCCGAGTGTCTCAGCCACCCCAATCACCTGAGGTGGACACCCTTGGTGCACCCCTTTGTGGGCTGTGTGCATAGTCTTGTAGTTAAGCCTTGATTGCAGTTGGTATCCCTAGGAGGAAATGGCCTCCAGGCCAATTGACTGCGAGGACCCACTATGTCTATAGTGAAAGAACTGCTGTGCTGGAGACACCCTTATGAGGTAGGACTTGCTTCAGTGGGGCTTTGGTGCTCACTGAGTCTGCCTCTTGAATGTGTCACTTATGGATGTGAGGAGTTGAGATCTGGTATCTGACCAGTGGGTACACTGGCTCCTGGATCTCCAAGGAGGTGCAGAGTCAGGCACTGCGCGAGTCCACTCAGCAGGAGCTACAGTGAGATCTGCAGATTTTTCCTCTTTGTTTGGGGTTTG
Source organism: Myotis lucifugus (assembly GCF_000147115.1). Taxonomy (NCBI): domain Eukaryota; kingdom Metazoa; phylum Chordata; class Mammalia; order Chiroptera; family Vespertilionidae; genus Myotis; species Myotis lucifugus. Next base: position 2,401 of record NW_005872724.1, on the reverse strand, counting down.
GAAGTTTTGGAGCTCTCTGACCCAGCTGCAGTTTGTTAGGTTCGGCTGCGAAAGGATAGGCAATTCATTTGTTCTACTGCACACAGCTTGGTTGGGGTTGTAAATTGGGTGGGGTGGGGTCTCAGAGAATCACCAGGACGGAGCAAACAGTGATGGCTGTCTGTCAGCCGTCTCTGTCTCCACATCTCCAGGTCTCCGCGTCCCCAAGTACCCGAGTCCCGTGCCCCCACAGTAACAATGATCTCTGCTAGCAGCTCTGTGAGAAAGCCACCCTCGCTTTCTGACCCGCTGCCAGACAGTCCAATTTCTTCCTGTAGGAGTCTAGGTCCCCAGAGTCTCACCAGAAATGAGTTCAGAGCAGGCAGGAGCTTGTATCTCCCTTCTAATGGAAAACAACCGTGCACCCAGTTGCAGCCCATTTTGCGCGCCTCCGCACCTCCTACCCAGTCTCAATGTGCATTTTTCTTTCCTTCTAGTTGTAGAACTTCCACTCAGCCAGCTTTCCCATGGTTCTGGATGATAGTCGTTTTGTCTTTTAGTTGTAGTTCTAATGTGGTTGTGGGGGGCAGCACACACAGTTATATACCTTATGCTGCCATCTTGGTTCTCTCTGGAAACTTATTTTCAAAGTTGTTTTTTTTTTGTACAGCTGGTGCACTAAACGGGTAATTTACTCAATAAATATTTGTTATCTATTTAGTTTGTGACACAGAGTGATTATTGGTGCCAATGGTCAAAGATACCTCTACAGTCGCTGGCGGCACCTCTGGCCCATCCTGTAACCGGGTACGATGAGTATGGGGCAGGCATGCCTGTGGGAGACCCCTGGCGGGCGAGGTGAGGGGCCCGGTGGGTGGGGTGCAGGATCACTGGGGCTGTGCTCTGTGGGCATCTGGGACTGGATGGGCCTTTAGTGCTGTCCCTCACTTAGACAAGGTCGGGTCCTTGTTCCCCCTAGAGCCAGGCGGCCCCTCAGGGGTGGGACAATTTCTGGGGACGCCCAGCTGTGAGCTGACACTTGCCCCCAACCTGGCACCTGGCATCTGCCCAGGGAGGAGGCAGAGGTGACCCTGAGGAGGGGCCCACAGCGACCTCTGCAGTCGGCCTCGTGTCCCATAAAACCAACCACCTCATCTAACAGGTGCACCCACCTAGGAACGGCTCCTCCAGGCCCCGCTGGTCTCTGTCTGGGAAAAAGGAAAGGTTAGTGGGAGGGACTATTGAGTCTCCTGGTGGCAGCTGTCCTTGCAGTCACCACTTCTAATCGCACCCCTTCCCCCGAGTCCCCTGCCCTGGGGCTCCCCTAAGGCCCTGGCACCCTGGCCATCGCCGATCCCACCCCGAGGCGGTTGCGCTTATCCATTTCTTCTCAAACTTTGGGGAGAAGTCATAGTGCCACTGTGTTCACCTCTGCCCTCCCTTTTATCTCATGACTGGGGTGTGACTGGGATGGAGGCGTGACCTGGGGGAGGTCGGATGGAGGACTGGACAGCATCAGTGAGGAGCATTCCTGAGAGCAGCTGCCTGCACTCTGGTCCCAGGCCCCGTGGGTGGTAGGACTGTCACTCAGGACAGCATGCAGAGGGGGTGTGCAGGCCCTGGCGGTGGGAACCCTGGGAAGGTGTGTGCAGCCCTGAGAGGTGGGCACCCTGGGAAGGTGTGTGCAGCCCTGAGAGGTGGGTACCCTGGGAAGGTGTGTGCAGCCCTGAGAGGTGTCGGGGAGTGGGGACCCTGGGAAGGTGTGTGCAGCCCCAGAAGGTTGGGACCCTGGGAAGTTGTTTTTAGGCCAGGAGAGGTGGTAGGAGGTGGGGACCTGGGAGGTATGTTTAGGCCTGAGAGGTGGTAGGGAGTAGGGACCCTGGGAAGGTGTGTGTAGGCCTGAGAGGTAGGGACCTTGGGAAGGTGTGTGCAGGCCTGGGAGGTAGGGACCCTGGGAAGGTGTGTGCAGGCCGGGAATGTGGTGGTAGGTGGGGATTCTGGGACAGGTGTATGCAGGCCCAGGAGGTTGTGGGAGGTGGAAATTCTGGGATGCTATGTGCAGGCACGGCAGGTGGTGGGAGGTGGGGATTCTGGGATGGTAGTGCAGGCCCGGGAGGTGGTGAGAGGTGGGGATTCTGGGATGCTATGTGCAGACTGGAAGGTGTTGGGAGGTGGATATTATGGGACAGGTGTGTGCAGACCCAAGAGGTGGTGGGAGGTGGGAATTTTGGGACAGATGTGTGCCTGTCAGGGAAGTGGTGGGAGGTGGGGATTATGGGACAGGTGTGTGCAGGCCCAGGAAGTGGTGGGAGGTGGATATTATGGGACAGGTGTGTGCAGGCCCGGGAGGTGGTGGGAGGTGGGGATTATGGGACAGGTGTGTGCAGGCCCAGGAGGTGGTGGGAGGTGGGGCTCCTGGGAA